>NC_074704.1:2663444-2698444 GCF_029448725.1 Salvelinus fontinalis
TCTGCAGGGTGTAAAGATATTATCATGTTATAACAGAGTGTAAAGATATTATCATGTTATAACAGGGTGTAAAGATATTATCATGTTATAACAGGGTGTAAAGATATTATCATGTTATAACAGGGTTATTCTGCATTGTGTAAAGATATTATCATGTTATAACAGGGTGTAAAGATATTATCATGTTATAACAGGGTGTAAAGATATGATCATGTTATAACAGGGTTATTCTGCAGGGTGTAAAGATATTATCATGTTATAACAGGGTGTAAAGATATTATTATGTTATAACAGGGTGTAAAGATATTATCATGTTATAACAGGGTTATTCTGCAGGGTGTAAAGATATTATCATGTTATAACAGGGTGTAAAGATATTATCATGTTATAACAGGGTTATTCTGCAGGGTGTAAAGATATTATCATGTTATAACAGGGTTATTCTGCAGGGTGTAAAGATATTATCATGTTATAACAGGGTGTAAAGATATTATCATGTTATAACAGGGTTATTCTGCAGGGTGTAAAGATATTATCATGTTATAACAGGGTTATTCTGCAGGGTGTAAAGATATTATCATGTTATAACAGGGTGTAAAGATATGATCATGTTATAACAGGGTTATTCTACAGGGTGTAAAGATATTATCATGTTATAACAGGGTGTAAAGATATGATCATGTTATAACAGGGTTATTCTACAGGGTGTAAAGATATTATCATGTTATAACAGGGTGTAAAGATATGATCATGTTATAACAGGGTGTAAAGATATGATCATGTTATAACAGGGTTATTCTGCAGGGTGTAAAGATATTATCATGTTATAACAGGGTGTAAAGATATTATCATGTTATAACAGGGTGTAAAGATATTATCATGTTATAACAGGGTGTAAAGATATTATAGTAAGATATTGTAGTAATGGTCTATACTGTGGAGTGTTGTTTCCACATTTTTACTTGATCTTTATTTAATCTTTATTTAACTAGGCAAGTCAGTTTAGAACAAATTCTTATTTTTAATGACAGCCTACCGGTGAACAGTGGGTTAGCTGCCTTGTTCAGGTGTAGAAAGACAGATTTTTACCTTGTCAGCTCGGGGATTCGATCCAGCAACATTTTGGTTACTGGCCCAATGCTCTAACCACTAGTGTACCTGCCGACCTGTCTATAAGGTGAGGATTAGGTAGTGTATATGGTTAATAGCAGCAGTATGTATAATCACGCTACCTGCCGACCTGTCTCTAAGGTGAGGGTTAGGTAGTGTATATGGTTAATAGCAGCAGTATGTATAATCGTGTTCTGTATCTCTCTAGGTCTGTGGAGCACTGTTTCCACATGTGTGACAGAATGGTGATCTATTTCTTCATAGCAGCCTCCTACGCCCCCTGGTGAGTCAGAGGTGCTACTGCCGCCTCATTGTCTAACTAGACTACACTACTGTCTCTATAACTAGACTACACTACTGTCTCTATAACTAGACTACACTACTGTCTCTATAACCACTACTGTCTCTATAACTAGACTACACTACTGTCTCTATAACTAGACTACACTACTGTCTCTATAACTAGACTACACTACTGTCTCTATAACCACTACTGTCTCTATAACTAGACTACACTATTGTCTCTATAACTAGACTACACTACTGTCTCTATAACTAGACTACACTATTGTCTCTATAACTAGACTACACTATTGTCTCTATAACTAGACTACACTATTGTCTCTATAACTAGACTACACTACTGTCTCTATAGCTAGACTACACTACTGTCTCTATAACTAGACTACACTATTGTCTCTATAACTAGACTACACTACTGTCTCTATAACTAGACTACACTATTGTCTCTATAACTAGACTACACTACTGTCTCTATAACCACTACTGTCTCTATAACTAGACTACACTACTGTCTCTATAACTAGACTACACTACTGTCTCTATAACTAGATTACACTACTGTCTCTATAACTAGACTACACTACTGTCTCTATAACCACTACTGTCTCTATAACTAGACTACACTACTGTCTCTATAACTAGACTACACTACTGTCTCTATAACTAGACTACACTACTGTCTCTATAACCACTACTGTCTCTATAACTAGACTACACTACTGTCTCTATAACTAGACTACACTACTGTCTCTATAACTAGACTACACTACTGTCTCTATAACTAGACTACTGTCTATATAACTACACTACTGTCTCTATAACCACTACTGTCTCTATAACTAGACTACACTACTGTCTCTATAACCACTACTGTCTCTATAACTAGACTACACTACTGTCTCTATAACTAGACTACACTATTGTCTCTATAACTAGACTACACTATTGTCTCTATAACTAGACTACACTATTGTCTCTATAACTAGACTACACTACTGTCTCTATAACCACTACTGTCTCTATAACTAGACTACACTACTGTCTCTATAGCTAGACTACACTACTGTCTCTATAACTAGACTACACTATTGTCTCTATAACTAGACTACACTACTGTCTCTATAACTAGACTACACTATTGTCTCTATAACTAGACTACACTACTGTCTCTATAACCACTACTGTCTCTATAACTAGACTACACTACTGTCTCTATAACTAGACTACACTACTGTCTCTATAACTAGATTACACTACTGTCTCTATAACTAGACTACACTACTGTCTCTATAACCACTACTGTCTCTATAACTAGACTACACTACTGTCTCTATAACTAGACTACACTACTGTCTCTATAACTAGACTACTGTCTATATAACTACACTACTGTCTCTATAACCACTACTGTCTCTATAACTAGACTACACTACTGTCTCTATAACCACTACTGTCTCTATAACTAGACTACACTACTGTCTCTATAACTAGACTACACTACTGTCTCTATAACTAGATTACACTACTGTCTCTATAACTAGACTACACTACTGTCTCTATAACTAGACTACACTACTGTCTCTATAACTAGATTACACTACTGTCTCTATAACTAGATTACACTACTGTCTCTATAACTAGACTACACTACTGTCTCTATAACTAGACTACACTACTGTCTCTATAACTAGATTACACTACTGTCTCTATAACTAGACTACACTACTGTCTCTATAACTAGACTACACTACTGTCTCTATAACCACTACTGTCTCTATAACCACTACTGTCTCTATAACTAGACTACACTACTGTCTCTATAACCACTACTGTCTCTATAACTAGACTACACTACTGTCTCTATAACTAGACTACACTACTGTCTCTATAACCACTACTGTCTCTATAACCACTACTGTCTCTATAACTAGACTACACTACTGTCTCTATAACTAGACTACACTACTGTCTCTATAACCACTACTGTCTCTATAACTAGACTACACTACTGTCTCTATAACTAGACTACACTACTGTCTCTATAACTAGACTACACTACTGTCTCTATAACCACTACTGTCTCTATAACTAGACTACACTACTGTCTCTATAACTAGACTACACTACTGTCTCTATAACTAGACTACACTACTGTCTCTATAACTAGACTACACTACTGTCTCTATAACCACTACTGTCTCTATACAGACACACTACTGTCTCTATAACCACTACTGTCTCTATAACTAGACTACACTACTGTCTCTATAACTAGACTACACTACTGTCTCTATAACTAGACTACACTACTGTCTCTATAACCACTACTGTCTCTACTAACCACTACTGTCTCTATAACAGACTACACTACTGTCTCTATAACCACTACTGTCTCTATAACTAGACTACACTACTGTCTCTATAACTAGACTACACTACTGTCTCTATAACTAGACTACACTACTGTCTCTATAACTAGACTACACTACTGTCTCTATAACCACTACTGTCTCTATAACTAGACTACACTACTGTCTCTATAACTAACTACACTACTGTCTCTATAACTAGACTACACTACTGTCTCTATAACTAGACTACACTACTGTCTCTATAACCACTACTGTCTCTATAACTAGACTACACTACTGTCTCTATAACTAGACTACACTACTGTCTCTATAACCACTACTGTCTCTATAACTAGACTACACTACTGTCTCTATAACTAGACTACACTACTGTCTCTATAACTAGACTACACTACTGTCTCTATAACTAGACTACACTACTGTCTCTATAACCACTACTGTCTCTATAACCAACACTGTCTCTATAACTATACTACACTACTGTCTCTATAACTAGACTACACTATTGTCTCTATAACTAGACTACACTACTGTCTCTATAACCACTACTGTCTCTATAACTAGACTACACTACTGTCTCTATAACTAGACTACACTACTGTCTCTATAACCACTACTGTCTCTATAACTAGACTACACTACTGTCTCTATAACTAGACTACACTACTGTCTCTATAACTAGACTACACTACTGTCTCTATAACTAGACTACACTACTGTCTCTATAACCACTACTGTCTCTATAACCACTACTGTCTCTATAACTAGACTACACTACTGTCTCTATAACTAGACTACACTACTGTCTCTATAACTAGACTACACTACTGTCTCTATAACCACTACTGTCTCTATAACTAGACTACACTACTGTCTCTATAACTAGACTACACTACTGTCTCTATAACCACTACTGTCTCTATAACTAGACTACACTACTGTCTCTATAACTAGACTACACTACTGTCTCTATAACTAGACTACACTACTGTCTCTATAACTAGACTACACTACTGTCTCTATAACTAGACTACACTACTGTCTCTATAACTAGACTACACTACTGTCTCTATAACTAGACTACACTACTGTCTCTATAACCACTACTGTCTCTATAACCACTACTGTCTCTATAACTAGACTACACTACTGTCTCTATAACTAGACTACACTGCTGTCTCTATAACCACTACTGTCTCTATAACTAGACTACACTACTGTCTCTATAACTAGACTACACTACTGTCTCTATAACTAGACTACACTACTGTCTCTATAACCACTACTGTCTCTATAACTAGACTACACTACTGTCTCTATAACTAGACTACACTACTGTCTCTATAACTAGACTACACTACTGTCTCTATAACCACTACTGTCTCTATAACCACTACTGTCTCTATAACCACTACTGTCTCTATAACCACTACTGTCTCTATAACTAGACTACACTACTGTCTCTATAACTAGACTACACTACTGTCTCTATAACTAGACTACACTACTGTCTCTATAACCACTACTGTCTCTATAACCACTACTGTCTCTATAACCACTACTGTCTCTATAACCACTACTGTCTCTATAACTAGACTACACTACTGTCTCTATAACTAGACTACACTACTGTCTCTATAACTAGACTACACTATTGTCTCTATAACTAGACTACACTACTGTCTCTATAACCACTACTGTCTCTATAACTAGACTACACTACTGTCTCTATAACCACTACTGTCTCTATAACTAGACTACACTACTGTCTCTATAACCACTACTGTCTCTATAACCACTACTGTCTCTATAACTAGACTACACTACTGTCTCTATAACTAGACTACACTACTGTCTCTATAACCACTACTGTCTCTATAACTAGATTACACTACTGTCTCTATAACTAGACTACACTACTGTCTCTATAACTAGACTACACTACTGTCTCTATAACTAGACTACACTACTGTCTCTATAACTAGACTACACTACTGTCTCTATAACTAGACTACACTACTGTCTCTATAACTAGACTACACTACTGTCTCTATAACCACTACTGTCTCTATAACCAACACTGTCTCTATAACTATACTACACTACTGTCTCTATAACTAGACTACACTATTGTCTCTATAACTAGACTACACTACTGTCTCTATAACCACTACTGTCTCTATAACTAGACTACACTACTGTCTCTATAACTAGACTACACTACTGTCTCTATAACCACTACTGTCTCTATAACTAGACTACACTACTGTCTCTATAACTAGACTACACTACTGTCTCTATAACTAGACTACACTACTGTCTCTATAACTAGACTACACTACTGTCTCTATAACCACTACTGTCTCTATAACCAACACTGTCTCTATAACTATACTACACTACTGTCTCTATAACTAGACTACACTATTGTCTCTATAACTAGACTACACTACTGTCTCTATAACCACTACTGTCTCTATAACTAGACTACACTACTGTCTCTATAACTAGACTACACTACTGTCTCTATAACCACTACTGTCTCTATAACTAGACTACACTACTGTCTCTATAACTAGACTACACTATTGTCTCTATAACTAGACTACACTACTGTCTCTATAACTAGACTACACTACTGTCTCTATAACTAGACTACACTACTGTCTCTATAACTAGACTACACTACTGTCTCTATAACTAGACTACACTACTGTCTCTATAACCACTACTGTCTCTATAACTAGACTACTGTCTATATAACTAGACTACACTACTGTCTCTATAACTAGACTACACTACTGTCTCTATAACCACTACTGTCTCTATAACTAGACTACACTACTGTCTCTATAACTAGACTACACTACTGTCTCTATAACTAGACTACACTACTGTCTCTATAACTAGACTACACTACTGTCTCTATAACCACTACTGTCTCTATAACTAGACTACACTACTGTCTCTATAACTAGACTACACTACTGTCTCTATAACTACACTACTGTCTCTATAACTAGACTACACTACTGTCTCTATAACTACACTACTGTCTCTATAGTCCAGAGCTTCTCCACAGTCTTCAGTTGTTATAGCAGCAAAGGTGGGACCAACTCCACATTAAACTGTCAGCTTTATGGGGAAGGACACTCAACAACCACAGCACTCACAAAAACGACTGATGATTGGCTGAGAGAAATTGATGATAAAACGATTGTGGCGGCTGTCTTGTTAGACTTCAGTGCGGCTTTTGACATTATCGATTATAGTCCGCTGCTGGGAAAACGTGTGTGTTATGGCTTTACACCCCCTGCTGTAATGTGGATAAAGAGTTGCCTGTCTAACAGAACACAGAGGGTGTTCTTTAATGGAAGCCTCTCCATCATAATCCAGGTAGAAGCAGGAATTCCCCAGGGTAGTTTATTAGGCCCCTTACATTTTTAAATGTTTTATTAATAACATGCCACTGACTTTGAGTAAAGCCAATGTGTCTATGCATGCGGATGACTCAACCCTATACACATCAGCTACTACAGCGACTGAAATAACTGAAATACTTAACAAAGAGTTTCAGAGTGGGTGGCAAGTAAATAAGTTGGCCCTAAATATTGCTAAATACTAAAAGTATTGTATTTGGAAAAACACTAAATCTCAACTAAATCTTGTAATAAATAATGTGGAAATTGAGCAAGTTGAGGTGACTAAACTGCTTGGAGTAAACCTGGATTGTCAACTGTCATGGGGAAAACATATTGATACAACAGTAGCTAAGATGGGGAGAAGTCTGTCCATAATAAAGCGCTACTCTACCTTCTTAACAGCACTATCAACAAGACAGGTCCTACAGGCCCTAGTTTTGCCTCTCCTTAACTACTGTTAAGTCACTAAAAAGGACTTAAGAAATTTGCAATTGGCTCAGTACAGGGCAGCACGTCTGGCCCTTGGATGTACACAGAGAGCGAATATGAATAATATGCATGTCAATCTCGCTTGGCTCAAAGTGGAGTAGAGATTGACTACATCACTACTTGTATTTATGAGAGGTATTGACATGTTGAATGCACCGAGATGTCGTGTCTAAACTACTGGCACACAGCTCGGTGTCACGCCCTGACCATAGTAAGCTGCTTATTCTCTGTGTTGGTTGGGGCGTGATAGCGACTTGGGTGGGTCATCTAGGTGTATTTGTAGGTCTATGTTGGCCTACTATGGTTCCCAATCAGAGGCCGCTGTTTATCGTTGTCTCTGATTGGATCATATTTAGGTAGCCATTTCCCCACTGGTTATTCGTGGGATCTTGTCTACATTTATCCATAATAAACCCCAGGAAGAGTAGCTGCTGCCTTGGCAGGAACTAATGGGGATCCATAATAAAACCCAGGAAGAGTAGCTGCTGCCTTAGCAGGAACTAATGGGGATCCATAATAAAACCCAGGAAGAGTAGCTGCTGCCTTAGCAGGAACTAATGGGGATCCATAATAAACCCCAGGAAGAGTAGCTGCTGCCTTGGCAGGAACTAATGGGGATCCATAATAAACCCCAGGAAGAGTAGCTGCTGCCTTGGCAGGAACTAATGGGGATCCATAATAAAACCCAGGAAGAGTAGCTGCTGCCTTAGCAGGAACTAATGGGGATCCATAATAAACCCCAGGAAGAGTAGCTGCTGCCTTGGCAGGAACTAATGGGGATCCATAATAAACCCCAGGAAGAGTAGCTGCTGCCTTGGCAGGAACTAATGGGGATCCATAATAAACCCCAGGAAGAGTAGCTGCTGCCTTGGCAGGAACTAATGGGGATCCATAATAAAACCCAGGAAGAGTAGCTGCTGCCTTAGCAGGAACTAATGGGGATCCATAATAAACCCCATGAAGAGTAGCTGCTGCCTTGGCAGGAACTAATGGGGATCCATAATAAACCCCAGGAAGAGTAGCTGTTGCCTTGACAGGAACTAATGGGGATCCATAATAAACCCCAGGAAGAGTAGCTGCTGCCACATTTGTGGCCTGCTGGAGGTCATTTTGCAGGGCTCTAGCAGTGCTCCTCCTTGCACAAAGGCGGAGGTAGCGGTCCTGCTGCTGGGTTGTTGCCCTCCTACGGCCTCCTCCACGTCTCCTGATGTACTGGCCTGTCTCCTGGTAGCGCCTCCATGCTCTGGACACTACGCTGACAGACACAGCAAACCTTCTTGCCACAGCTCGCATTGATGTGCCATCCTGGATGAGCTGCACTACCTGAGCCACTTGTGTGGGTTGTAGACTCCGTCTCATGCTACCACTAGAGTGAAAGCACCGCCAGCATTCAAAAGTGACCAAAACATCAGCCAGGAAGCATAGGAACTGAGAAGTGGTCTGTGGTCACCACCTGCAGAACCACTCCTTTATTGGGGGTGTCTTGCTAATTGCCTATAATTTCCACCTGTTGTCTATTCCATTTGCACAACAGCATGTGCAATTTATTGTCAATCAGTGTTGCTTCCTAAGTGGACAGTTTGATTTCACAGAAGTGGGATTGACTTGGAGTTACATTGTGTTGTTTAAGTGTTCCCTTTATTTTTTTGAGCAGTGTATATAATAATCTACCATTATAATATCTGTGATACCAGGCTACATGTATATATAATAATCTACCATTATATTATCTGTGATACCAGGCTACATGTATATATATATATATATATATATATAATAATCTAACATTATATTATCTGACATATTTTGTACTACACTAGTCTGGACTACAGCATCATATACTGGACTACACTATTCTGTACTACACTAGTCTGGATTACAGCATCATATACTGGACTACACTAGTCTGGACTACAGCATCATATACTGGACTACACTAGTCTGGACTACACTAGTCTGGACTTAAGCATCATATACTGGACTACACTAGTCTGTACTACACTAGTCTGGACTACAGCATCATATACTGGACTACACTAGTCTGGATTACAGCATCATATACTGGACTACACTAGTCTGGACTACAGCATCATATACTGGACTACACTAGTCTGGACTACAGCATCATATACTGGACTACAGCATCATATACTGGACTACACTAGTCTGGACTACACTAGTCTGGACTACAGCATGATATGCTGGACTACACTAGTCTGGATTACAGCATCATATACTGGACTACACTAGTCTGGACTACACTAGTCTGGACTACAGCATCATATGCTGGACTACACTAGTCTGGACTACAATAGTCTGGACTACAGCATCATATACTGGACTACACTAGTCTGGACTACAGCATCATATACTGGACTACACTAGGCTGGACTACACTAGTCTGGATTACACTAGTCTGGACTCCACTAGTCTGGACTACAGCATCATATACTGGACTACACTAGTCTGGACTACACTAGTCTGGACTACACTAGTCTGGACTACACTAGTCTGGACTACAGCATCATATGCTGGACTACACTAGTCTGGACTACACTAGTCTGGACTACACTAGTCTGGACTACAGCATCATATACTGTACTACACTAGTCTGGACTACACTAGTCTGGACTACAGCATCATATACTGGACTACACTAGTCTGGACTACACTAGTCTGGACTACACTAGTCTGGACTACACTAGTCTGGACTACAGCATCATATGCTGGACTACACTAGTCTGGACTACAGCATCATATGCTGGACTACACTAGTCTGGACTACAGCATCATATACTGGACTACACTAGTCTGGATTACACTAGTCTGGACTACACTAGTCTGGACTACAGCATCATATACTGGACTACACTAGTCTGGATTACAGCATCATATACTGGACTACACTAGTCTGGACTACAGCATCATATACTGGACTACACTAGTCTGGATTACAGCATCATATACTGGACTACACTAGTCTGGACTACACTAGTCTGGACTACACTAGTCTGGACTACAGCATCCTTTACTGGACTACACTAGTCTGGATTACAGCATCATAAACTGGACTATACTAGTCTGGACTACACTAGTCTGGATTACAGTATCATATACTGGACTACACTAGTCTGGGCTACAGCATCATATACTGGACTACACTAGTCTGGACTACAGCATCATATACTGGACTACACTAGTCTGGACTACACTAGTCTGGACTACACTAGTCTGGATTACAGTATCATATACTGGACTACACTAGTCTGGGCTACAGCATCATATACTGTACTACACTAGTCTGGATTACAGTATCATATACTGGACTACACTAGTCTGGGCTACAGCATCATATACTGTACTACACTAGTCTGGATAACAGCATCATATACTGGACTGCACTAGTCTGTACTACACTAGTCTGGAATACACTAGTCTGGATTACAGCATCATATACTGGACTACACTAGTCTGGACTACACTAGTCTGGACTACACTAGTCTGGATTACAGCATCATATACTGGACTACACTAGTCTGGACTACACTAGTCTGGAATACACTAGTCTGGGCTACAGCATCATATACTGGACTACACTAGTCTGGACTACAGCATCATATACTGGACTACACTAGTCTGGACTACACTAGTCTGGACTACACTAGTCTGGATTACAGCATCATATACTGGACTACACTAGTCTGGACTACACTAGTCTGGAATACACTAGTCTGGGCTACAGCATCATATACTGGACTACACTAGTCTGGACTACAGCATCATATACTGGACTACACTAGTCTGGACTACACTAGTCTGGACTACACTAGTCTGGATTACAGCATCATATACTGGACTACACTAGTCTGGATTACACTTCTGGACTACAGCATCATATACTGGACTACACTAGTCTGGACTACAGCATCATAAACTGGACTACACTAGTCTGGATTACAGCATCATATACTGGACTACACTAGTCTGGATTACAGCATCATATACTGGACTACACTAGTCTGGATTACACTTCTGGACTACAGCATCATATACTGGACTACACTAGTCTGGACTACACTAGTCTGGATTACAGCATCATATACTGGACTACACTAGTCTGGATTACACTTCTGGACTACAGCATCATATACTGGACTACACTAGTCTGGATTACAGCATCATATACTGAACTACACTAGTCTGGACTACAGCATCATATACTGGACTACACTAGTCTGGACTACAGCATCATATACTGGACTACACTAGTCTGGATTACACTAGTCTGGACTACAGCATCATATACTGGACTACACTAGTCTGGATTACAGCATCATATACTAGACTACACTAGTCTGGACTACACTAGTATGGACTACAGCATCATAAACTGGACTACACTAGTCTGGACTGCACTAGTCTGGACTACAGCATCATAAACTGGACTACACTAGTCTTGACTACAGCATCATATACTGGACTACACTAGTCAGGACTACACTAGTCTGGACTACACTAGTCTGGACTACACTAGTCTGGACTACAGCATCATATACTGGACTACACTAGTCTGGACTACAGCATCATATACTGGACTACACTAGTCTGGACTACACTAGTCTGGACTACACTAGTCTGGACTACACTAGTCTGGACTACAGCATCATATACTGGACTACACTAGTCTGGACTACAGCATCATATACTGGACTACACTAGTCTGGACTACACTAGTCTGGACTACACTAGTCTGGACTACAGCATCATATACTGGACTACACTAGTCTGGATTACACTAGTCTGGACTACAGCATCATAAACTGGACTACACTAGTCTGGACTACAGCATCATAAACTGGACTACACTAGTCTGGACTACACTAGTCTGGACTACACTAGTCTGGACTACACTAGTCTGGACTACAGCATCATATACTGGACTACACTAGTCTGGATTACAGCATCATATACTAGACTACACTAGTCTGGACTACACTAGTATGGACTACAGCATCATAAACTGGACTACACTAGTCTGGACTGCACTAGTCTGGACTACAGCATCATAAACTGGACTACACTAGTCTGGACTACAGCATCATATACTGGACTACACTAGTCAGGACTACACTAGTCTGGACTACACTAGTCTGGACTACACTAGTCTGGACTACAGCATCATATACTGGACTACACTAGTCTGGACTACAGCATCATATACTGGACTACACTAGTCTGGACTACACTAGTCTGGACTACACTAGTCTGGACTACACTAGTCTGGACTACAGCATCATATACTGGACTACACTAGTCTGGACTACAGCATCATATACTGGACTACACTAGTCTGGACTACACTAGTCTGGACTACACTAGTCTGGACTACAGCATCATATACTGGACTACACTAGTCTGGATTACACTAGTCTGGACTACAGCATCATAAACTGGACTACACTAGTCTGGACTACAGCATCATAAACTGGACTACACTAGTCTGGACTACAGCATCATAAACTGGACTACAGCATCTGCAGAGATCAGTCTGCTGAACGTATGAATATGATGACCCTGTGTAGTCTGTTTAAAGTGATGTACCATGACTACTCTCCAGGTTGAACCTGCGGGAGCTAGGACCCTGGACCTGTCACATGAGGTGGATGGTCTGGGTGATGGCCTCTGTCGGAACCACATACGTCTTCTTCTTCCACGAGAGGTAACGTGTTTGTGTGGGGGGGTGTCTTCTTCCACGAGAGGTAACGTGTTTGTGTGGGGGGGTGTCTTCTTCCACGAGAGGTAACGTGTTTGTGGGTGAGGGGGGGGGGGTGTCTACTTCCACGAGAGGTAACGTGTTTGTGTGGGGGGGTGTCTTCTTCCACGAGAGGTAACGTGTTTGTGGGTGAGGGGGGGGGTTTCCTCTTCCACGAGAGGTAACGTGTTTGTGGGTGAGGGGGGGGGGGGTGTCTTCTTCCACGAGAGGTAACGTGTTTGTGGGTGAGGGGGGGGGTGTCTTCTTCCACGAGAGGTAACGTGTTTGTGGGTGAGGGGGGGGGGGGTGTGTCTTCTTCCACGAGAGGTAACGTGTTTGTGGGTGAGGGGGGTGAGGGGTGTCTTCTTCCACGAGAGGTAACGTGTTTGTGGGTGAGGGGGGGGGGGGGTCTTCTTCCACGAGAGGTAACGTGTTTGTGGGTGAGGGGGGGGGGGGTGTCTTCTTCCACGAGAGGTAACGTGTTTGTGGGTGAGGGGGGGGGTGTCTTCTTCCACGAGAGGTAACGTGTTTGTGGGTGAGGGGGGGGGGGGTGTCTTCTTCCACGAGAGGTAACGTGTTTGTGGGTGAGGGGGGGGTGTCTTCTTCCACGAGAGGTAACGTGCCGAACCCTAACTATGTTTCTGACCTATATCTAACCTCCTTTCTCGCTCTCTCTTTCTCTCTCTCTCTCTCTCTCTCTCTCTCTCTCTCTCTCTCTCTCTCTCTCTCTCTCTCTCTCTCTCTCTCTCTTTCTCTCTCTCTCTCTCTTTCTCTCTCTCTCGCTCTCTCTCTTCCTCTCTCTCCCCCTCTCTCTCTCCTCTTCTCTCTCTCTCCTCTCTCCTTTTCTCTCTCGCTCTCTCCCCTCTCTCTCCCCTCTCTCCTTCTCTCTCTCCCTTTCTCCTTCTCTCTTTCACTCTCTCTCTCCCCCATTTTCTCTCTCCCTTGTCTCTCTCTCTGTCTCTCCTTGTCCTCAGGTATAAGCTGATGGAACTGATCTGTTATACAGTGATGGGAGTGTTCCCAGCCTTGGTCATCCTGTCCATGGTGAGACACTTTTAGGCATCAAACTCCAAAAATGACTTGCATTGGTTATGGGGCACACATGCTAAAAAAGTTAGCATTTTAAGACGGTGGCTAAGTAAATGAAACCAAAGCATCGAATGCTTTCTCTTGTCCGTAGACTGCCTACTGGGTAAGAACCAGTATGTTATAATCATAATAACACATGGGACTTTATAAAGAACTTTAAGGACCCAAAGTGTCTTTACAATTGTAGAAATGAAACAATAAACAGTAGTCAAAAGAAAACAACACAAAGCTAAACAGAAACAAAGAGAATGGTGGGCTCAAGGAAGGGAACGAGTGTGATGGATCAGTGTATGAATGATGAACCATGTTTGAGAGAAAATGTAATTTGGGTGGACTGTCCCTTTAACCCTTTTTGTCCCCCTGTAGCCGGACCGTGAGGGGCTGTGTGAGTTGTTAGTGGGCGGTGCCTGTTACTGTCTGGGCATGGTGTTCTTCAAGAGTGATGGCCTCGTCCCATTCGCCCATGCCATCTGGCACCTGTTTGTTGCCATGGGAGCAGGCGTCCATTACTACGCCATCTACCGATACCTCTACCTGCCAGCAGCCAATCAGATGAAGACATCCAGATGACACACGGGGACCGGGGGCGAGGGGTGATGACGTCACAGGAAGTTGAAGGAAGGAGTGGACTTGTCAAGAAAGGAGGGGTGGAGAGATGAGAATAGAACCATAGAAACTGTGAGAGATGTGAATAGAACCATAAAAACGTGGAGAGATGAGAAGAGAACCATAGAAACATGGAGAGATGTGAATAGAACCATAGAAACATGGAGAGATGTGAATAGAACCATAGAAACGTGGAGAGATGAGAATAGAACCATAGAAACATGGAGAGATGTGAATAGAACCATAGAAACATGGAGAGATGTGAATAGAACCATAGAAACATGGAGAGATGAGAATAGAAACGTGGAGAGATGAGAATAGAACCATAGAAACGTGGAGAGATGAGAATAGAACCATAGAAATGTGGAGAGATGAGAAGAGAACCGTAGAAACGTGGAGAGATGAGAATAGAACCATAGAAACATGGAGAGATGTGAATAGAACCATAGAAACATGGAGAGATGTGAATAGAACCATAGAAACGTGGAGAGATGAGAATAGAACCATAGAAACATGGAGAGATGTGAATAGAACCAAAGAAACATGGAGAGATGTGAATAGAACCATAGAAACATGGAGAGATGAGAATAGAAACGTGGAGAGATGAGAATAGAACCATAGAAACATGGAGAGATGAGAATAGAACCATAGAAACGTGGAGAGATGAGAATAGAACCATAGAAATGTGGAGAGATGAGAAGAGAACCATAGAAACGTGGAGAGATGAGAAGAGAACCATAGAAACATGGAGAGATGTGAATAGAACCATAGAAACATGGAGAGATGTGAATAGAACCATAGAAACGTGGAGAGATGAGAATAGAACCATAGAAACATGGAGAGATGTGAATAGAACCATAGAAACATGGAGAGATGAGAATAGAATCATAGAAACGTGGAGAGATGAGAATAGAACTATAGAAACGTGGAGAGATGAGAATAGAACCATAGAAACGTGGAGAGATGAGAATAGAACCATAGAAATGTGGAGAGATGAGAAGAGAGCCATAGAAACGTGGAGAGATGAGAATAGAACCATAGAAACATGGAGAGATGTGAATAGAACCATAGAAACGTGGAGAGATGAGAATAGAACCATAGAAACATGGAGAGATGAGAATAGAACCATAGAAATGTGGAGAGATGAGAATAGAACCATAGAAACATGTAGAGATGTGAATAGAACCATAGAAACATGGAGAGATGTGAATAGAACCATAGAAACATGGAGAGATGAGAATAGAACCATAGAAAACTGGAGAGATGTGAATAGAACTATAGAAACGTGGAGAGATGTGAATAGACCCATAGAAACACAGAGAGATGAGAATAGAACCATAGAAACGTGGAGAGATGTGAATAGAACCATAGAAACGTGGAGAGATGAGAATAGAACCATAGAAACGTGGAGAGGTGTGAATAGAAACCATAGAAACATGGAGAGATGAGAATAGAACCATAGAAACTTGGAGAGATGTGAATAGAACCATAGAAACGTGGAGAGATGAGAATAGAACCATAGAAATGTGGAGAGATGAGAAGAGAAACCATAGAAACATGGAGAGATGAGAATAGAACCATAGAAACTTGGAGAGATGAGAATAGAACCATAGAAACGTGGAGAGATGAGAATAGAACCATAGAAATGTGGAGAGATGAGAAGAGAACCATAGAAACGTGGAGAGATGAGAAGAGAACCATAGAAGCATGGAGAGATGTGAATAGAACCATAGAAACATGGAGAGATGTGAATAGAACCATAGAAACGTGGAGAGATGAGAATAGAACCATAGAAACATGGAGAGATGTGAATAGAACCATAGAAACACGGAGAGATGAGAATAGAATCATAGAAACGTGGAGAGATGAGAATAGAACCATAGAAATGTGGAGAGATGAGAATAGAACCATAGAAATGTGGAGAGATGAGAAGAGAACCATAGAAACGTGGAGAGATGAGAATAGAACCATAGAAACATGGAGAGATGTGAATAGAACCATAGAAACGTGGAGAGATGAGAATAGAACCATAGAAACATGGAGAGATGAGAATAGAACCATAGAAATGTGGATAGATGAGAATAGAACCATAGAAACATGTAGAGATGTGAATAGAACCATAGAAACATGGAGAGATGTGAATAGAACTATAGAAACATGGAGAGATGAGAATAGAACCATAGAAACATGGAGAGATGTGAATAGAACTATAGAAACATGGAGAGATGAGAATAGAACCATAGAAACATGGAGAGATGTGAATAGAACTATAGAAACATGGAGAGATGAGAATATAACCATAGAAACATGGAGAGATGTGAATAGAACTATAGAAACATGGAGAGATTTTTTTTAATTTCACCTTTATTTAACCAGGTAGGCTAGTTGAGAACAAGTTCTCATTTACAACTGCGACCTGGCCAAGATAAAGCAAAGCAGTGCGACACATACAACAACACGGAGATGTGAAGAGAACCATAGAAACATGGGGAGATCACTGGTTTATGTGTCCTGGACAGACAGGATGTATATCACTGGTTTATGTTTCCTGGACAGACAGGATGTATATCACTGGTTTATGTGTCATGGACAGACAGGATGTATATCACTGGTTTATGTGTCCTGGACAGACAGGATGTATATCACTGGTTTATGTGTCCTGGACAGACAGGATGTATATCACTGGTTTATGTGTCCTGGACAGACAGGATGTATATCACTGGTTTATGTGTCCTGGACAGACAGAATGTAAATCACTGGTTTATGTGTCCTGGACAGACAGGATGTACATCACTGGTTTATGTGTCCTGGACAGACAGGATGTACATCACTGGTTTATGTGTCCTGGACAGACAGGATGTACATCACTGGTTTATGTGTCCTGGACAGACAGGATGTACATCACTGTTTTATGTGTCCTGGACAGACAGGATGTACATCACTGGTTTATGTGTCCTGGACAGACAGGATGTACATCACTGGTTTATGTGTCCTGGACAGACAGGATGTACATCACTGGTTTATGTGTCCTGGACAGACAGGATGTACATCACTGGTTTATGTGTCCTGGACAGAGGATGTAAATCACTGGTTTATGTGTCCTGGACAGACAGGATGTACATCACTGGTTTATGTGTCCTGGACAGACAGGATGTAGATCACTGGTTTATGTGTCCTGGACAGACAGGATGTACATCACTGGTTTATGTGTCCTGGACAGACAGGATGTACATCACTGGTTTATGTGTCCTGGACAGACAGGATGTAGAGTCAGTTATGTAACCCTCCAGTGTAGTGTGCGTGGTAGAGTAGTCTAGAAGTGACAGACGGTGAAGGTGTTTCTCCTGATTGTACTACTATTACATTCCAGTCTAGTGAAGGTATTATCCTACTACAGCCAGTATTACTACTACTACTATTATAATAATTATTAGTATTACTACTATTACTATTATTATTATTATTACTACTATTATTAATAGTATAATTACTTGTATTATTATCATGATTATTGTTATTATTACTATTATTATTATTAATAATATTATTATTACTGTTATTATTATTACTATTATTATTACTGTTATTATTATTATTACTATCATTATTATTATTATTATTACTGTTATTATTATTATTGCTACTATTATTAATAGTATAATTATTTGTACTATTATCATGATTACTGTTATTATTATTATTATTGTTATTATTATTACTATTATTATTATTACTATTATTATTATTACTATTATTATTATTACTATTATTATTACTGCTATTATTATCATGATTACAGTTATTAAGGTTACTATTATTACTAGTATTATTATTACTGTTATTATTATTACTATTATTAATAGTATTATTACTATTACTACTATTATAACTATTATTATTATTATTACTATTAATAGTATTATTATTATTACTACTATTATAACTATTATTATTATTATTACTACTATTATTACTATTATTATTATTATTAGTAGTAGTAGTAGTAGTATTGGTGTTATTACTAGTATTATTATAATTATTATTACTGTTATTACTGTTACTATTATTGCTATTATTACTGGTATTATTATTCCTAGTATTATTATTAGTGATGCACCGATATGACATTTTTGGCCGATACGGATATCCAATGTTTTCCTAGTTAAATAAAGGTATCACACACACCACACTGACCAAAAGGTTATTTAGTTGGCATTTACGTATGTCCCCATTAACAGTAAAACATGTTCAGTTGTTTCATTCTCAACCAGTATTTCTATGGAACGTCGTTGGGGTCTTTGCTATGGAAGGTCTGTAACGGCAGCCTTCCTCCTCTTCGTCTGAAGAGGAGGTGTAGCAGGGATCGGACCAAGACGCAGCGTAGTTGGTGCTCAACATATTTAATAATACGAACTGTGAACACTACAACAATACAACAATAACAAAATGTGGCAAACCGATACAGTCCTCTCTGGTGCAGAGAAAACACAGAGACAGGAAACAACCACCCACAAACCCCAACACAAAACAAGCCACCTATATATGATTCTCAATCAGAGACAACACAAAACATCTGCCTCTGATTGAGAACCATATTAGGCCAAACATAGAAACAGACAAACTAGACACACAACATAGAATGCCCACCCAGCTCACGTCCTGACCAACATTAAAACAAGCAAAACACACAAGAACTATGGTCAGATCGTGACAACGTCGTTGGGGTCTTTGCTATGGAACGTCGTTTTGGTCTTTGCTATGGAACGTCGTTGGAGTCGTTGCTATGGAACGTCGTTTGGGTCTTTGCTATGGAACGTCGTTGGGGTCGTTGCTATGGAACGTCGTTGGGGTCGTTGCTATGGAACGTCGTTGGGGTCGTTGCTATGGAACGTCGTTGGGGTCGTTGCTATGGAACGTCGTTTGGGTCTTTGCTATGGAACGTCGTTTGGGTCTTTGCTATGGAACGTCGTTGGGGTCGTTGCTATGGAACGTCGTTGGGGTCGTTGCTATGGAACGTCGTTGGGGTCGTTGCTATGGAACGTCGTTTGGGTCTTTGCTATGGAACGTCGTTGGGGTCTTTGCTATGGAACGTCGTTTGGGACTTTGCTATGGAACGTCGTTGAGGTCGTTGCTATGGAACGTTGTTGGGGTCGTTGCTATGGAACGTCGTTGGGGTCTTTGCTATGGAACGTCGTTTGGGTCTTTGCTATGGAACGTCGTTGGGGTATTTGCTATGGAACGTCGTTGGGGTCTTTGCTATGGAACGTCGTTGGGGTCTTTGCTATGGAACGTCGTTGGGGTCTTTGCTATGGAACGTCGTTGGGGTCTTTGCTATGGAACGTCGTTGGGGTCTTTGCTATGGAACGTCGTTGGGGTCTTTGCAATGGAACGTCGTTTGGGTCTTTGCTATGGAACGTCGTTGGGGTCTTTGCTATGGAACGTCGTTGGGGTCTTTGCTATGGAACGTCGTTGGGGTCGTTGCTATGGAACGTCGTTGGGCTCTTTGCTATGGAACGTCGTTGGGGTCGTTGCTATGGAACGTCGTTGGGGTCTTTGCTATGGAACGTCGTTGGGGTCTTTGCTATGGAACGTCGTTGGGGTCTTTGCATGGAACGTCGTTGGGGTCGTTGCTATGGAACGTCGTTGGGGTCTTTGCTATGGAACGTCGTTGGGGTCGTTGCTATGGAACGTCGTTGGGGTCTTTGCTATGGAACGTCGTTGGGGTCTTTGCTATGGAACGTCGTTTGGGTCTTTTCTATGGAACGTCGTTGGGCTCTTTGCTATGGAACGTCGTTGGGGTCGTTGCTATGGAACGTCGTTGGGGTCTTTGCTATGGAACGTCGTTGGGGTCTTTGCTATGGAACGTCGTTGGGGTCTTTGCATGGAACGTCGTTGGGGTCGTTGCTATGGAACGTCGTTGGGGTCTTTGCTATGGAACCTCGTTGGGGTCGTTGCTATGGAACGTCGTTGGGGTCTTTGCTATGGAACGTCGTTGGGGTCTTTGCTATGGAACGTCGTACGGGTCTTTGCTATGGAACGTCGTTTGGGTCTTTGCGTGTCAAAAAATATACTATTTAACACTATTTGACGTGTCAAATAACACCATTTAACGTGTCAAATCGGCTTGTTGACCAATTAGGACCTGACTATGACTGCACGTCACATAATTGAATGTGTTGATACATTTTTTTAACGTAGTGTAATCAATGTGTAATAACTACCACTCGTATTTCATATGTCACAACGATTCATCGATACGAATGCTACGATGCTGGTAAAGTTGTCTCGCGCAGCTACAGTGCTGGTCATAAAAAAGCTAGCTAGCTCAAGGATGTAAACAATATTATTCCCCAAAAACATTGTAAAACAACATCTGTTTCAGTAGTTATGGTTAGTTAACTAACTATATAGCTACGTGTCATCATCTAAAATAACCTTCATTGTACATTTTTTCTATTTTTTATTTCACCTTAATTTAAACCAGGTAGGCCAGTTGAGAACAAGTTCTCATTTACAACTGCGACCTGGCCAAGATAAAGCAAAGCAGTGCGACAAAAAAACAACAGAGTTACACATGGGATAAACAAACATACAGTCAATAACACAATATAAAAAAATCTATATACAGTGTGTGCAAATGTAGTAAGATAAGGGAGGTAAGGCAATAAATAGGCCGTAGTGGCGAAATAATTAAATTTAGCATTAACACTGGAGTGATAGATGTGCAAGTAGAGATACTGGTGTGCAAAAGAGCAAACAATAAATAACAATATGGGGATGTGGTAGTAGGGGGGGTTATTTACAGATGGGCTGTGTACAGGTGCAATGATCGGTAAGCTGCTCTGACAGCTGATGCTTAAAGTTAGTGAGGGAGATATGAGTCTCCAGCTTCAGTTATTTTCGCAATTCGTTCCAGTCATTGGCATCAGAGAACTGGAAGGAAAGGCTGCCAAAGGAGGTGTTGGCTGTCGGGATGACTAGTGAAATATACCTGCTGGAGGGGGCTTTGGTGACAAAACGGATGGCACTGTGATAAACTACATACATTTTGCTGAGTAGTGTTGGAGGCTATTTTGTAAATGACATCGCCGAAGTCAAGGATCGGTAGGATAGTCAGTTTTACGAGGGTATGTTTGGCAGCATGAGTGAAGGATGCTTTGTTACGAAATAGGAAGCCGATACTAGATTTAATTCTGGATTGGAGATGCTTAATGTGAGTCTGGAAGGAGAGTTTACAGTCTAACCAGACACCTGGGTATTTGTAGTTGTCCACATATTCAACCACTGGGTTAGTCAGGTGACCTGGGTTAGTCAGGTGACCTGGGTTAGTCAGGTGACCTGGGTCTAGAAGGTCCCTCTGATGATTTAGAAACAGACAATATGGATGTGATACAGTTTATATGTCTCAATATGTTTTGCTCACTTCAATAGTGTCTTTGGTTTTTCTCAGAGGAGCTGAGAGGAATGCCATCAATACTATTATCATTCTGTATATTATTATTATTATTATGTTGTCGTATTCCAATACATGACTTCTCCTGACCTTCGCCCCTGTCCTTTATTCTGTCAGCAGCAGAAAGCCCTTCGCCCCTGTCCTTTATTCTGTCAGCAGCAGAAAGCCCTTCCCAACCACTGATCTGTCAGCAGCAGAAAGCCCTTCCCAACCACTGATCTGTCAGCAGCAGAAAGCCCTTCCCAACCACTGATCTGACAGCAGCAGAAAGCCCTTCCCAACCACTGATCTATCAGCAGCAGAAAGCCCTTCCCAACCACTGATCTGTCAGCAGCAGAAAGCCCTTCCCAACCGCTGATCTGACAGCAGCAGAAAGCCCTTCCCAACCGCTGATCTGTCAGCAGCAGAAAGCCCTTCCCAACCACTGATCTGTTAGCAGCAGAAAGCCCTTCCCAACCACTGATCTGTCAGCAGCATAAAGCCCTTCCCAACCACTGATCTGTCAGCAGCAGAAAGCCCTTCCCAACCACTGATCTGTCAGCAGCAGAAAGCCCTTCCCAACCACTGATCTGTCGGCAGCATAAAGCCCTTCCCAACCACTGATCTGTCAGCAGCAGAAAGCCCTTCCCAACCACTGATCTGTCAGCAGCAGAAAGCCCTTCCCAACCACTGATCTGTCAGCAGCAGAAAGCCCTTCCCAACCACTGATCTGTCAGCAGCATAAAGCCCTTCCCAACCACTGATCTGTCAGCAGCAGAAAGCCCTTCTCAACCACTGATCTGTCAGCAGCAGAAAGCCCTTCCCAACCACTGATCTGTCAGCAGCAGAAAGCCCTTCTCAACCTCTGATCTGTCAGCAGCAGAAAGCCCTTCCAACCACTGATCTGTCAGCAGCAGAAAGCCCTTCCCAACCACTGATCTGTCAGCAGCATAAAGCCCTTCCCAACCACTGATCTGTCAGCAGCAGAAAGCCCTTCTCAACCACTGATCTGTCAGCAGCAGAAAGCCCTTCCCAACCACTGATCTGTCAGCAGCAGAAAGCCCTTCTCAACCTCTGATCTGTCAGCAGCAGAAAGCCCTTCCCAACCACTGATCTGTCAGCAGCAGAAAGCCCTTCCCAACCGCTGCCCTGACAGCAACAGAAAGCCCTTCCCAACCACTGCCCTGACAGCAGCAGAAAGCCCTTCCCAACCACTGATCTGTCAGCAGCAGAAAGCCCTTCCCAACCACTGCCCTGACAGCAGCAGAAAGCCCTTCCCAACCACTGCCCTGACAGCAGCAGAAAGCCCTTCCCAACCACTGCCCTGACAGCAACAGAAAGCCCTTCCCAACCACTGCCCTGTCAGCAGCAGAAAGCCCTTCTCAACCACTGCCCTGTCAGCAGCAGAAAGCCCTTCTCAACCACTGCCCTGTCAGCAGCAGAAAGCCCTTCCCAACCACTGCCCTGTCAGCAGCAGAAAGCCCTTCCCAACCGCAGCCCAACAGACAGACAGCACACATTGCTAAACAGAGCGGTGCTGTATAAAACTCCACAGCAGCTTTCATTTGGGCAGTGTTCCTGTTGTGACCTCACACTGCTGTGTTTCTGTTGTGACCTCACACTGCTGTGTTCCTGTTGTGACCTCACACTGCTGTGTTCCTGTTGTGACCTCACACTGCTGTGTTCCTGTTGCGACCTCACACTGCTGTGTTCCTGTTGTGACCTCACACTGCTGTGTTCCTGTTGTGACCTCACACTGCTGTGTTCCTGTTGTGACCTCACACTGCTGTGTTCCTGTTGTGACCTCACACTGCTGTGTTCCTGTTGTGACCTCACACTGCTGTGTTCCTGTTGCGACCTCACACTGCTGTGTTCCTGTTGTGACCTCACACTGCTGTGTTCCTGTTGTGACCTCACACTGCTGTGTTCCTGTTGTGACCTCACACTGCTGTGTTCCTGTTTTGATCTCACACTGCTGTGTTCCTGTTGTGACCTCACACTGCTGTGTTCCCGGTTGTGACCTCACACCGCTGTGTTCCCGGTTGTGACCTCACACTGCTGTGTTCCGGTTGTGACCTCACACCGCTGTGTTCCCGGTTGTGACCTCACACTGCTGTGTTTTATAGCACACTACCACAGTGACCTCCTGACCCGGACACAGTGACCCCCGACCTCACACTGCTGTGTTTTATAGCACACTACCACAGTGACCTCCTGACCCGGACACAGTGACCCCCGACCTCGGGACTTCTGTGTTTACACAGACAGTATTGTAACACGGATGTAGCATTTAAAACACATAGGCCTATGTAACATGTGTGTAACATGTATGTGCTCTGCTGTAGGAGCACACTATCCTGTAGTGTTCTTAGCCCCCCCCCCTCAAGATTCAGAAATAGAACCCTATTCCCAATATAGTGCACTACTCTCTTTTGATATGCGGGACACCTGAGTTAGAATCACCGCCTGCCGCAGAACCCTCGCTCTGTTGCCATGGCGATGCCTTTTGATATGCGGGACACCTGAGTTAGAATCACCGCCTGCCGCAGAACCCTCGCTCTGTTGCCATGGCGATGCCTTTTGATATGCAGGACACCTGAGTTAGAATCACCGCCTGCCGCAGAACCCTCGCTCTGTTGCCATGGCGATGCCCTAAATAAGCTAGGGTACCAAACCCGTCCCTCCTTCCCTCCACTGCTCACTAGAAAAGATAACTTGTCTTGTGTATTAGGTCTTGTTGTTTCTTCTCCTTGGTGTCGTTAAACCAGTGTTCCTGATTCATGTGGTCAATATGCTGTTGTTGTTGTGATTCTGAGTTGTTATTATTATTATATTTCAGTATTGCTCTTTAATGATGAGTCAGTTTGTGAATGAACTGGCCGACAACAGATGTACAAACGGCACCAATCACTTTAGACTAGGAGTCGTACGCAGACCAATCACACGTCAGAATAGGAGACGTTCGGTTGGTCACCAGTTTGGGATGGTATAGACTGCTCTTAATGTCGCAGTCTGTAATTTAGCTCCTCCCCCGTGGTCACAGGACGAAATGCACAAACAATCAACACTCAAAACAAACATATTAAGCCAATCGATGCATAGACTCGTGAAGTGAAGACCCTCTGTTTACAAACAATTGTTGGTGTCAGTAGGCAGTAGAACTAACAGAGTGTCAGTAGGGAGTAGGACTAACAGAGTGTCAGTAGGGAGTAGGACTAACAGAGTGTCAGTAGGGAGTAGGACTAACATAGTGTCAGTAGGGGAGTAGGACTAACAGAGTGTCGGTAGGGAGTAGGACTAACAGAGTGTCAGTAGGCAGTAGGACTAACAGAGTGTCAGTAGGGGAGTAGGACTAACAGAGTGTCGGTAGGGAGTAGGACTAACAGAGTGTCAGTAGGCAGTAGAACTAACAGAGTGTCAGTAGGGAGTAGGACTAGCAGAGTGTCAGTAGGGGAGTAGGACTAACAGAGTGTCAGTAGGGAGTAGGACTAACAGAGTGTCAGTAGGGAGTAGGACTAACAGAGTGTCAGTAGGGAGTAGGACTAGCAGAGTGTCAGTAGGGAGTAGGACTAACAGAGTGTCAGTAGGCAGTAGGACTAACAGAGTGTCAGTAGGGAGTAGGACTAACAGTGTCAGTAGGGAGTAGGACTAACAGAGTGTCAGTAGGGAGTAGGACTAACAGAGTGTCAGTAGGGAGTAGGACTAACAGAGTGTCAGTAGGGAGTAGGACTAGCAGAGTGTCAGTAGAGAGTAGGACTAACAGTGTGTCAGTAGGGAGTAGGACTAACAGAGTGTCAGTAGGGAGTAGGACTAACAGAGTGTCGGTAGGGAGTAGGACTAACAGTGTGTCAGTAGGGAGTAGGACTAACAGAGTGTCAGTAGGGGAGTAGGACTAACAGAGTGTCAGTAGGCAGTAGGACTAACAGAGTGTCAGTAGGCAGTAGAACTAACAGAGTGTCAGTAGGGGAGTAGGACTAACAGAGTGTCAGTAGGGAGTAGGACTAACAGAGTGTCAGTAGGGAGTAGGACTAACAGAGTGTCAGTAGGCAGTAGGACTAACAGAGTGTCAGTAGGGAGTAGGCCTAACAGAGTGTCAGTAGGGAGTAGGCCTAACAGAGTGTCAGTAGGGAGTAGGCCTAACAGAGTGTCAGTAGGGAGTAGGACTAACAGAGTGTCAGTAGGGAGTAGGACTAACAGAGTGTCAGTAGGCAGTACGACTAACAGAGTGTCAGTAGGCAGTACGACTAACAGAGTGTCAGTAGGCAGTAGGACTAACAGAGTGTCAGTAGAGAGTAGGACTAACAGAGTGTCAGTAGGCAGTAGGACTAACAGAGTGTCAGTAGGGAGTAGGACTAACAGAGTGTCAGTAGGGAGTAGGACTAACAGAGTGTCAGTAGGGAGTAGGACTAACCGAGTGTTCTACTGCCACAGACCGACTGGTGTTCCCCAATCCTTATAACGGACGGTTATTACACTTCATAGACAGGTCATAGATGGGTCATAGAGGTGTCATAGACGGGTCATAGAGATGTCATAGATCATAGACAGGTCTTAGAGGTGTCATAGACAGGTCATAGAGGTGTCATAGACAGGTCATAGAGGTGTCATAGATCGTTCATAGACAGGTCATATAGAGGTTATAGACTGTCACAGCAGTGTCATAGACTGGTTACAGCAGTGTCATAGACTGGTCACAGCAGTGTCATAGACAGCTCATAGAGGTGTCATAGACAGGTCATAGAGTTGTCATCGATAGAGCAACCATACATTTGTCAGATCTCTGTCATGTATCTCATAGATCAGACATATTTTGAACGTATAGACAGGTTAACATGTTATAGAACTATAAAAGACTTG
The DNA here is from genome assembly GCF_029448725.1 of Salvelinus fontinalis. Taxonomy (NCBI): domain Eukaryota; kingdom Metazoa; phylum Chordata; class Actinopteri; order Salmoniformes; family Salmonidae; genus Salvelinus; species Salvelinus fontinalis. The sequence continues at coordinate 2,690,877 of NC_074704.1, forward strand.
TTATGAACATGTAATAACTGGTCTACGGCACTGAGTCTGTCTCTACTGCCACAACACCAGACCTGTTATACCATGATATAAGTATGTTATGAACATATTATAGATGTTTAATAGTCAGTCTCTCTACTACCACAACACCAGACCTGTTATACCATGATATAAGTATGTTATGAACATATTATAGATGTTTAATAGTCAGTCTCTCTACTGCCACAACACCAGACCTGTTATACCATGATATAAGTATGTTATGAACATATTATAGATGTTTAATAGTCAGTCTCTCTACTACCACAACACCAGACCTGTTATACCATGATATAAGTATGTTATGAACATATTATAGATGTTTAATAGTCAGTCTCTCTACTGCCACAACACTGCCTCAGACGTTGCCATGGATGTGTTTTCTAATGTAAATAAGTCCCTCCCACTTTCTACACTGCCCATGGGCATTTATAAACCCTCTCTATAACAGCCTGCATTACTACTCCATACATAGTGGTTATAAGTGTTTATAATGCTATAAGTGTTTATGTGGAGCTGGCCACTGGGCTGGACTACCATTTACAGAGAGCAGGGTTTTGTTTCCACCAAGCAGTAACACACCTGATGATTCTATTTAATATTACTGTGATGAAGATGATGATGTGTTTTCTATGTGTCTGTCATTTTAATTACAAGCTTTTATATCAGTGAGATTCAGTCTACTGTGGTTATTATGATGTCTGTCTGTCTCTGTTTTCTGTCTGTCTGCTCTTTGTCTGCCTGCCTGTCTGCTCTGTTTTCTACCTGTCTGCTCTGTTTTCTACCTGTCTGTCTGCTCTCTCTGTCTATCTGTCTGTTTTCTACCTGTCTGCCTCTGCCTGTCACTGTGGCAACAGTGTGGGGAAGGCCCTTTCCTGTTTCAGCATGACAATTCCCCTGCGCACAAAGAGATGTTCATACAGAAATGGTTTGTTGATATCAGTGTGGAAGAACTTGGCTAGCCTACACAGAGCCCTGACCTCAACCCCATGGAACACCTTTGGGATGAATTGGAACGTCGACTGCGAGCCATGCCTAATCGCCCAACATCAGTGCTTGACCTCACTAATGCTCTAGTGGCTGAATGGAAGCAAGTCCCCTGCAGCAATGTTCCAACAACTAGTGGAAAGCCTTCCCAGAAGAGTGGAGGCTGTTATTACAGCAAATGCGGGACCAACTCCATATTAATACCCGGGATTTAAGAATGAGATGTTCTACGAGCAGGTGTCCACATACTTCTGGTCATTTAGCGTATCTGGGCCCTCTAATTGTACTAGTTTTTATGATCCGCCAGAGGGCGTCGTTTCACTGCAGAAGTTCCGTCTGCTGTTCCGCTGTCTTCAGATTCAGAATGACAGTCAACCTCTTGGTTTGAGCAAACATTCGATACTGTACCGTCATTCATTTATGACGTTAGTCTGCTATGAAGCAAACCGATGTGGGGGTCAAGAGCGTTCGAATCGTTCTGAAGACGCATCAAACTAGTTGAGATTATTTAGCGTCTTATTCTCCTTGTGACGTTTATGACGCCTAATGATGACACCGCCAAGATATAGAACTTGATTTGATTTGAACTGTTCAAGTGTTCAGTATTTCCAACCACACGCAACTCACCTTTACGGCCTACATCGTGCCTGCGCCGCGCGTGTCCACCAGACGGAGACCTGTGGTGTCCACACTTTGCGCATCAGCAGGTGCATCCACCCCACCCAAAACCCGGGGCGAATCGAAGGGTTCTCGGTGAGTGAGCTCGTGTGTTTCCGTCACCACTCGTAACCCCGGTTTGGTGTGGAATGCAGACGCCAGAGGAACAGAGAGGGCTCGAGCAATCCGACGACGCGCGCGAGTGGAACGGGGAGGAAAACGGTTAACTTAACAATTAACGAGGAGGAAGTTACCGAGTGTCTGCCAAAGGGACTCCGTTACCGGTCCATATTCCAAGGAGATATAAACGTTAACTGGTTCAGTCGATTCCCCCCGAGTGTATAGGTTGCACCCTGGATGAGGAGAGGTCCGGGGTTTCTCCGGTATGCACCGTATGAACGCAGACACTGCAGACAACGTGAGTGGGTTACTATATACTGTCTACACACGTTACTGTATTCTAACCCACCAGGTAGATGTAACACTGTCTCCGTAGAATGATATCAGAATGATATTCAGTTCCTGAATCAGACTATTAGATTATTATGTAGCCTTTACGAGACCATTTTAAAGAGCCGCGTTTTATTATCTCGGACGTGTTGCAGAATGTTACAACGTTTTGGTCACACACAGTTAAATCATAGGAGCGGCTACACACACATTTTACAGGTTGTAACATAGGTGTGTGTTTCCTATTATTACCGACTGTGTGTGTAATAAAATCAGCGGACGTGAGTGAAGACGGGTCCAGGGTATTTACAGCGTGGTGCAGGTCGCATGGATTAAATCCGAGGTTTTAACTACGTGCCTTTTTTTTGTTGCCTTGGCGGTTGCTATTGACAACCAAACTGCGCAAACTCTGACACTAGTTAATAATGTATAAAGCTGCCGTGGGTTAGTTTAGTGCGTTAGTTTAGTTGGTTTAGTTTAGTGGGTTAGTTTAGTGCGTTAGTTTAGTTGGGTTAGTTTAGTGGGTTAGTTTAGTGCGTTAGTTTAGTGCGTTAGTTTAGTGGGTTAGTTTAGTGGGTTAGTTTAGTTTGGCTACGACACCTAGAGGTGTTACTTTATCTCGGGTTATATTGTGACCATGGTAACAGACGAGACAAGGAGAAGAACAGAACGGAGATCGACAGACAAGCTTCTCTCTCGGGAAAACGGAAGACACGGCAGAACAAGTTGCTCCAGCTTCTATCTATGAGACTTGGAGACATTGCCACACAGTGTAGACTACAGCCAGTTGGGTGTACAGTGTAGACTACAGCCAGTTGGGTGTACAGTGTAGACTACAGCCAGTTAAGTGTACAGTGTAGACTACACCCAGTTGGACAGTGTAGACTACAGCCAGTTGAGTGTACAGTGTAGACTACAGCGAGTTGAGTGTACAGTGTAGACTACAGCCAGTTGAGTGTACAGTGTAGACTACAGCCAGTTGGGTGTGCAGTGTAGACTACAGCCAGTTGGTACAGTGTAGACTACAGCCAGTTGAGTGTACAGTGTAGACTACAGCCAGTTGGGTGTACAGTGTAGACTACAGCCAGTTGTGTGTACAGTGTAGACTACAGCCAGTGTACAGTAGACTACAGCCAGTTGGGTGTACAGTGTAGACTACAGCCAGTTGGGTGTACAGTGTAGACTACAGCCAGTTGGGTGTACAGTGTAGACTACAGCCAGTTGGGTGTACAGTGTAGACTACAGCCAGTTAAGTGTACAGTGTAGACTACACCCAGTTGGACAGTGTAGACTACAGCCAGTTGAGTGTACAGTGTAGACTACAGCCAGTTGAGTGTACAGTGTAGACTACAGCCAGTTGAGTGTACAGTGTAGACTACAGCCAGTTGGGTGTACAGTGTAGACTACAGCCAGTTGTGTGTACAGTGTAGACTACAGCCAGTTAAGTGTACAGTGTAGACTACACCCAGTTGGACAGTGTAGACTACAGCCAGTTGGGTGTACAGTGTAGACTACAGCCAGTTGGGTGTACAGTGTAGACTACAGCCAGTTGAGTGTACAGTGTAGAATACAGCCAGTTGAGTGTACAGTGTAGACTACAGCCAGTTGGGTGTACAGTGTAGACTACAGCCAGTTGGGTGTACAGTGTAGACTACAGCCAGTTGGGTGTACAGTGTAGACTACAGCCAGTTGAGTGTAGTGTAGACTACAGCCAGTTGAGTGTACAGTGTAGACTACAGCCAGTTGAGTGTACAGTGTAGACTACAGGCAGTTAAGTGTACAGTGTAGACTACACCCAGTTAAGTGTACAGTGTAGACTACAGCCAGTTGGGTGTACAGTGTAGACTACAGCCAGTTGGGTGTACAGTGTAGACTACAGCCAGTTGGGTGTACAGTGTAGACTACAGCCAGTTGAGTGTACAGTGTGCAGTATAGACTACAGCCAGTTGGGTGTACAGTGTAGACTACAGCCAGTTGGGTGTACAGTGTAGACTACAGCCAGTTGAGTGTACAGTGTAGACTACATCCAGTTAAGTGTACAGTGTAGACTACAGCCAGTTGAGTGTACAGTGTAGACTACAGCAAGTTGAGTGTACAGTGTAGGCTACATCCAGTTGGGTGTACAGTGTAGACTACATCCAGTTGGGTGTAAAGTGTAGACTACAGCCAGTTGGGTGTACAGTGTAGACTACACCCAGTTGGACAGTGTAGACTACAGCCAGTTGAGTGTACAGTGTAGACTACATCCAGTTGGGTGTACAGTGTAGACTACAGCCAGTTGGGTGTACAGTGTAGACTACAGCCAGTTCAGTTGACAGTTTACAGTGTGGACTACAGCCACAGTTTACAGTGTGGATTACAGACAGTTCAGTGTACAGTTTACAGTGTAGACTACAGCCAGTTCAGTGTAAAATGTACAGTGTAGACTACAGCCAGTTCAGTGTACAGTTTACAGTGTAGACTACAGCCAGTTCAGTGTACAGTTTACAGTGTAGACTACAGCCAGTTCAGTGTACAGTTTACAGTGTGGACTACAGCCAGTTCAGTGTACAGTTTACAGTGTGGACGACAGCCAGTTCAGTGTACAGTTTACAGTGTAGACTACAGCCAGTTCAGTGTCCCGTTTACAGTGTAGACTACATCTAGTTGGGTGTACAGTTTATAGTGTAGACTACAGCCAGTTCAGTGTACAGTGTGGGCTACAGCCAGTTCAGTGTACAGTTTACAGTGTAGACTACAGCCAGTTGGGTGTGCAGTGTAGACTACAGCCAGTTGGGTGTACAGTGTATGGTGTACATTACAGACAGTTGGGTGTACATTGTACAGTGTAGACTACGGCCAGTTGAGTGTACAGTGTAGACTACGGCCAGTTGAGTGTACAGTGTAAATTACAGCCAGTTGAGTGTACAGTGTAGATTACAGCCAATTGTGCAGAAAGTGTACAATATAGACTACAGCTACTTAAGTGTACAGTATAGACTACATCCAGTTAAGTGTACAGTATAGACTACATCCAGTTAAGTGTACAGTGTAGACTATAGCAAGTTGAGTGTGCAGCGTAGACTATAGCCAGTTGGGTGTGCAGTGTAGACTACAGCCAGTTGAGTGTGCAGCGTAGACTATAGCCAGTTGGGTGTGCAGTGTAGACTATAGCCAGTTGAGTGTGCAGTGTAGACTATAGCCAGTTGGGTGTGCAGTGTAGACTACAGCCAGTTGAGTGTGCAGTGTAGACTACAGCCAGTTGGGTGTACAGTGTAGACTATAGCAAGTTGAGTGTGCAGCGTAGACTATAGCCAGTTGGGTGTGCAGTGTAGACTATAGCCAGTTGAGTGTGCAGTGTAGACTACAGCCAGTTGGGTGTACAGTGTAGACTACATCCAGTTGGGTGTAAAGTGTAGACTACAGCCAGTTGGGTGTACAGTGTAGACTACAGCCAGTTGAGTGTACAGTATAGACTACAGCCAGTTCAGTTGACAGTTTACAGTGTGGACTACAGCCACAGTTTACAGTGTGGATTACAGACAGTTGGGTGTACAGTGTAGACTACAGCCAGTTCAGTTGACAGTTTACAGTGTGGACTACAGCCACAGTTTACAGTGTGGATTACAGACAGTTCAGTGTACAGTTTACAGTGTAGACTACAGCCAGTTCAGTGTAAAATTTACAGTGTAGACTACAGCCAGTTCAGTGTACAGTTTACAGTGTAGACTACAGCCAGTTTAGTGTACAGTTTACAGTGTAGACTACAGCCAGTTCAGTGTACAGTTTACAGTGTGGACTACAGCCAGTTCAGTGTACAGTTTACAGTGTTGACTACAGCCAGTACAGTGTACAGTTTACAGTGTGGACTACAGCCAGTTCAGTGTACCGTTTACAGTGTAGACTACATCTAGTTGGGTGTACAGTTTATAGTGTAGACTACAGCCAGTTGAGTGTACAGTGTAGACTACATCCAGTTAAGTGTACAGTGTAGACTACAGCCAGTTGAGTGTACAGTGTAGACTACAGCAAGTTGAGTGTACAGTGTAGGCTACATCCAGTTGGGTGTACAGTGTAGACTACATCCAGTTGGGTGTACAGTGTAGACTACAGCCAGTTGGGTGTACAGTGTAGACTACACCCAGTTGGACAGTGTAGACTACAGCCAGTTGAGTGTACAGTGTAGACTACAGCCAGTTGGGTGTACAGTGTAGACTACAGCCAGTTCAGTGTCCCGTTTACAGTGTAGACTACATCTAGTTGGGTGTACAGTTTATAGTGTAGACTACAGCCAGTTCAGTGTACAGTGTGGGCTACAGCCAGTTCAGTGTACAGTTTACAGTGTAGACTACAGCCAGTTGGGTGTGCAGTGTAGACTACAGCCAGTTGGGTGTACAGTGTATGGTGTACATTACAGACAGTTGGGTGTACATTGTACAGTGTAGACTACGGCCATTTGAGTGTACAGTGTAGACTACGGCCAGTTGAGTGTACAGTGTAGATTACAGCCAGTTGAGTGTACAGTGTAGATTACAGCCAATTGTGCAGAAAGTGTACAATATAGACTACAGCTACTTAAGTGTACAGTATAGACTACATCCAGTTAAGTGTACAGTATAGACTACATCCAGTTAAGTGTACAGTGTAGACTACAGCCAGTTGGGTGTACAGTGTAGACTACATCCAGTTAAGTGTACAGTGTAGACTATAGCCAGTTGGGTGTGCAGTGTAGACTATAGCCAGTTGAGTGTGCAGTGTAGACTATAGCCAGTTGGGTGTGCAGTGTAGACTACAGCCAGTTGAGTGTGCAGTGTAGACTACAGCCAGTTGGGTGTACAGTGTAGACTATAGCAAGTTGAGTGTGCAGCGTAGACTATAGCCAGTTGGGTGTGCAGTGTAGACTATAGCCAGTTGGGTGTGCAGTGTAGACTATAGCCAGTTGGGTGTACAGTGTAGACTACATCCAGTTGGGTGTAAAGTGTAGACTACGGCCAGTTGAGTGTACAGTGTAGACTACATCCAGTTAAGTGTACAGTATAGACTACATCCAGTTAAGTGTACAGTATAGACTACATCCAGTTAAGTGTACAGTGTAGACTACAGCCAGTTGGGTGTACAGTGTAGACTACATCCAGTTGGGTGTACAGTGTAGACTACATCCAGTTGAGTGTACAGTGTAGACTACAGCCAGTTGAGTGTACAGTGTAGACTACAGCCAGTTGGGTGTACAGTGTAGAATACAGCCAGTTGAGTGTACAGTGTAGACTACAGCCAGTTGGGTGTACAGTGTAGACTACAGCCAGTTGGGTGTACAGTGTAGAATACAGCCAGTTGTCTGTGTGTGGATTGAGTGGTGGTGGTACAGCAGTGTGTTGATTTTAAGACTCCTTCCCTGTTCTTGCCTCCCAGCTGAAGAAGAGAAAGACTGCTGTGATGAGGATCCCTCCTCAACCCATATGACCCCTAAA
>NC_074704.1:2703444-2763444 GCF_029448725.1 Salvelinus fontinalis
ACCACTCTACATTAGTAGTAGTGATACTACCACTCTACATTAGTAGTCTGATACCAACACTACCACTCTACATTAGTAGTAGTCTGATACCAACACTACCACTCTACATTAGTAGTAGTGATACCAACACTACCACTCTACATTAATAGTAGTGATACCAACACTACCACTCTACATTAGTAGTCTGATACCAACACTACCACTCTACATTAGTAGTAGTCTGATACCAACACTACCACTCTACATTAGTAGTAGTGATACCAACACTACCACTCTACATTAGTAGTCTGATACCAACACTACCACTCTACATTAGTAGTCTGATACCAACACTACCACTCTACATTAGTAGTAGTGATACCAACACTACCACTCTACATTAGTAGTCTGATACCAACACTACCACTCTACATTAGTAGTAGTGATACCAACACTACCACTCTACATTAGTAGTAGTGATACCAACACTACCACTCTACATTAGTAGTCTGATACCAACACTACCACTCTACATTAGTAGTAGTGATACCAACACTACCACTCTACATTAGTAGTAGTGATACCAACACTACCACTCTACATTAGTAGTAGTAATACCAACACTACCACTCTACATTAGTAGTCTGATACCAACACTACCACTCTACATTAGTAGTAGTGATACCAACACTACCACTCTACATTAGTAGTAGTGATACCAACACTACCACTCTACATTAGTAGTCTGATACCAACACTACCACTCTACATTAGTAGTCTGATACCAACACTACCACTCTACATTAGTAGTAGTGATACCAACACTACCACTCTACATTAGTAGTCTGATACCAACACTACCACTCTACATTAGTAGTAGTGATGCCAACACTACCACTCTACATTAGTAGTCTGATACCAACACTACCACTCTACATTAGTAGTAGTGATACCAACACTACCACTCTACATTAGTAGTAGTGATACCAACACTACCACTCTACATTAGTAGTAGTGATACCAACACTACCACTCTACATTAGTAGTAGTGATACCAACACTACCACTCTACATTAGTAGTAGTGATACCAACACTACCACTCTACATTAGTAGTAGTGATACCAACACTACCACTCTACATTAGTAGTAGTAATACCAACACTACCACTCTACATTAGTAGTAGTGATACCAACACTACCACTCTACATTAGTAGTAGTCTGATACCAACACTACCACTCTACATTAGTAGTCTGATACCAACACTACCACTCTACATTAGTAGTAGTCTGATACCAACACTACCACTCTACATTAGTAGTCTGATACCAACACTACCACTCTACATTAGTAGTAGTGATACCAACACTACCACTCTACATTAGTAGTAGTGATACCAACACTACCACTCTACATTAGTAGTAGTGATACTACCACTCTACATTAGTAGTCTGATACCAACACTACCACTCTACATTAGTAGTAGTCTGATACCAACACTACCACTCTACATTAGTAGTAGTGATACCAACACTACCACTCTACATTAGTAGTAGTGATACCAACACTACCACTCTACATTAGTAGTCTGATACCAACACTACCACTCTACATTAGTAGTAGTGATACCAACACTACCACTCTACATTAGTAGTCTGATACCAACACTACCACTCTACATTAGTAGTATGATACCAACACTACCACTCTACATTAGTAGTAGTGATACCAACACTACCACTCTACATTAGTAATAATCTGATACCAACACTACCACTCTACATTAGTAGTCTGATACCAACACTACCACTCTACATTAGTAGTAGTGATACCAATACTACCACTCTACATTAGTAGTAGTGATACCAACACTACCACTCTACATTAGTAGTCTGATACCAACACTAACACTCTACATTAGTAGTCTGATACCAACACTACCACTCTACATTAGTAGTAGTGATACCAACACTACCACTCTACATTAGTAGTCTGATACCAACACTACCACTCTACATTAGTAGTAGTGATACCAACACTACCACTCTACATTAGTAGTAGTGATACCAACACTACCACTCTACATTAGTAGTAGTGATACCAACACTACCACTCTACATTAGTAGTAGTGATACCAACACTACCACTCTACATTAGTAGTCTGATACCAACACTACCACTCTACATTAGTAGTAGTCTGATACCAACACTACCACTCTACATTAGTAGTTGTCTGATACCAACACTACCACTCTACATTAGTAGTAGTCTGATACCAACACTACCACTCTACATTAGTAGTCTGATACCAACACTACCACTCTACATTAGTAGTAGTGATACCAACACTACCACTCTACATTAGTAGTAGTGATACCAACACTACCACTCTACATTAGTAGTAGTGATACCAACACTACCACTCTACATTAGTAGTAGTCTGATACCAACACTACCACTCTACATTAGTAGTAGTGATACCAACACTACCACTCTACATTAGTAGTCTGATACCAACACTACCACTCTACATTAGTAGTCTGATACCAATACTACCACTCTACATTAGTAGTAGTGATACCAACACAACACTCTACATTAGTAGTAGTGATACCAACACTACCACTCTACATTAGTAGTAGTGATGCCAACACTACCACTCTACATTAGTAGTCTGATACCAACACTACCACTCTACATTAGTAGTCTGATACCAACACTACCACTCTACATTAGTAGTAGTGATACCAACACTACCACTCTACATTAGTAGTAGTGATACCAACACTACCACTCTACATTAGTAGTAGTGATACCAACACTACCACTCTACATTAGTAGTAGTGATACCAACACTACCACTCTACATTAGTAGTAGTGATACCAACACTACCACTCTACATTAGTAGTAGTGATACCAACACTACCACTCTACATTAGTAGTAGTGATACCAACACTACCACTCTACATTAGTAGTAGTGATACCAACACTACCACTCTACATTAGTAGTAGTGATACCAACACTACCACTCTACATTAGTAGTAGTAATACCAACACTACCACTCTACATTAGTAGTAGTGATACCAACACTACCACTCTACATTAGTAGTAGTCTGATACCAACACTACCACTCTACATTAGTAGTCTGATACCAACACTACCACTCTACATTAGTAGTATTGATACCAACACTACCACTCTACATTAGTAGTAGTGATACCAACACTACCACTCTACATTAGTAGTAGTCTGATACCAACACTACCACTCTACATTAGTAGTCTGATACCAACACTACCACTCTACATTAGTAGTATTGATACCAACACTACCACTCTACATTAGTAGTAGTGATACCAACACTACCTCTCTACATTAGTAGTAGTGATACCAACACTACCACTCTACATTAGTAGTAGTCTGATACCAACACTACCACTCTACATTAGTAGTCTGATACCAACACTACCACTCTACATTAGTAGTAGTGATACCAACACTACCACTCTACATTAGTAGTAGTCTGATACCAACACTACCACTCTACATTAGTAGTAGTGATACTACCACTCTACATTAGTAGTCTGATACCAACACTACCACTCTACATTAGTAGTAGTGATACCAACACTACCACTCTACATTAGTAGTAGTGATACCAACACTACCACTCTACATTAGTAGTAGTGATACCAACACTACCACTCTACATTAGTAGTAGTGATACTACCACTCTACATTAGTAGTCTGATACCAACACTACCACTCTACATTAGTAGTAGTGATACCAACACTACCACTCTACATTAGTAGTAGTGATACCAACACTACCACTCTACATTAGTAGTAGTGATACTACCACTCTACATTAGTAGTCTGATACCAACACTACCACTCTACATTAGTAGTAGTCTGATACCAACACTACCACTCTACATTAGTAGTAGTGATACCAACACTACCACTCTACATTAGTAGTAGTGATACCAACACTACCACTCTACATTAGTAGTCTGATACCAACACTACCACTCTACATTAGTAGTAGTGATACCAACACTACCACTCTACATTAGTAGTCTGATACCAACACTACCACTCTACATTAGTAGTATGATACCAACACTACCACTCTACATTAGTAGTAGTGATACCAACACTACCACTCTACATTAGTAATAATCTGATACCAACACTACCACTCTACATTAGTAGTCTGATACCAACACTACCACTCTACATTAATAGTAGTGATACCAACACTACCACTCTACATTAGTAGTAGTGATACCAACACTACCACTCTACATTAGTAGTCTGATACCAACACTACCACTCTACATTAGTAGTCTGATACCAACACTACCACTCTACATTAGTAGTAGTCTGATACCAACACTACCACTCTACATTAGTAGTAGTGATACCAACACTACCACTCTACATTAGTAGTAGTCTGATACCAACACTACCACTCTACATTAGTAGTAGTCTGATACCAACACTACCACTCTACATTAGTAGTAGTGATACCAACACTACCACTCTACATTAGTAGTCTGATACCAACACTACCACTCTACATTAGTAGTAGTGATACCAACACTACCACTCTACATTAGTAGTAGTGATACCAACACTACCACTCTACATTAGTAGTAGTAATACCAACACTACCACTCTACATTAGTAGTAGTGATACCAACACTACCACTCTACATTAGTAGTAGTGATACCAACACTACCACTCTACATTAGTAGTCTGATACCAACACTACCACTCTACATTAGTAGTCTGATACCAACACTACCACTCTACATTAGTAGTAGTGATACCAATACTACCACTCTACATTAGTAGTAGTGATACCAACACTACCACTCTACATTAGTAGTCTGATACCAACACTACCACTCTACATTAGTAGTAGTGATACCAACACTACCACTCTACATTAGTAGTAGTGATACCAACACTACCACTCTACATTAGTAGTAGTGATACCAACACTACCACTCTACATTAGTAGTCTGATACCAACACTACCACTCTACATTAGTAGTCTGATACCAACACTACCACTCTACATTAGTAGTAGTCTGATACCAACACTACCACTCTACATTAGTAGTAGTGATACCAACACTACCACTCTACATTAGTAGTAGTCTGATACCAACACTACCACTCTACATTAGTAGTAGTCTGATACCAACACTACCACTCTACATTAGTAGTAGTGATACCAACACTACCACTCTACATTAGTAGTAGTCTGATACCAACACTACCACTCTTATTAGTAGTCTGATACCAACACTACCACTCTACATTAGTAGTAGTCTGATACCAACACTACCACTCTACATTAGTAGTAGTGATACCAACACTACCACTCTACATTAGTAGTCTGATACCAACACTACCACTCTACATTAGTAGTAGTGATACCAACACTACCACTCTACATTAGTAGTAGTGATACCAACACTACCACTCTACATTAGTAGTAGTAATACCAACACTACCACTCTACATTAGTAGTCTGATACCAACACTACCACTCTACATTAGTAGTCTGATACCAACACTACCACTCTACATTAGTAGTAGTCTGATACCAACACTACCACTCTACATTAGTAGTAGTGATACCAACACTACCACTCTACATTAGTAGTCTGATACCAACACTACCACTCTACATTAGTAGTAGTGATGCCAACACTACCACTCTACATTAGTAGTCTGATACCAACACTACCACTCTACATTAGTAGTAGTGATACCAACACTACCACTCTACATTAGTAGTAGTGATACCAACACTACCACTCTACATTAGTAGTAGTGATACCAACACTACCACTCTACATTAGTAGTAGTGATACCAACACTACCACTCTACATTAGTAGTAGTGATACCAACACTACCACTCTACATTAGTAGTAGTGATACCAACACTACCACTCTACATTAGTAGTAGTAATACCAACACTACCACTCTACATTAGTAGTAGTGATACCAACACTACCACTCTACATTAGTAGTAGTCTGATACCAACACTACCACTCTACATTAGTAGTCTGATACCAACACTACCACTCTACATTAGTAGTAGTGATACCAACACTACCACTCTACATTAGTAATAATCTGATACCAACACTACCACTCTACATTAGTAGTCTGATACCAACACTACCACTCTACATTAGTAGTAGTCTGATACCAACACTACCACTCTACATTAGTAGTCTGATACCAACACTACCACTCTACATTAGTAGTAGTGATACCAACACTACCACTCTACATTAGTAGTAGTGATACCAACACTACCACTCTACATTAGTAGTAGTGATACTACCACTCTACATTAGTAGTCTGATACCAACACTACCACTCTACATTAGTAGTCTGATACCAACACTACCACTCTACATTAGTAGTAGTCTGATACCAACACTACCACTCTACATTAGTAGTAGTGATACCAACACTACCACTCTACATTAGTAGTAGTGATACCAACACTACCACTCTACATTAGTAGTCTGATACCAACACTACCACTCTACATTAGTAGTAGTGATACCAACACTACCACTCTACATTAGTAGTCTGATACCAACACTACCACTCTACATTAGTAGTATGATACCAACACTACCACTCTACATTAGTAGTAGTGATACCAACACTACCACTCTACATTAGTAATAATCTGATACCAACACTACCACTCTACATTAGTAGTCTGATACCAACACTACCACTCTACATTAGTAGTAGTGATACCAATACTACCACTCTACATTAGTAGTAGTGATACCAACACTACCACTCTACATTAGTAGTCTGATACCAACACTACCACTCTACATTAGTAGTCTGATACCAACACTACCACTCTACATTAGTAGTAGTCTGATACCAACACTACCACTCTACATTAGTAGTAGTGATACCAACACTACCACTCTACATTAGTAGTAGTCTGATACCAACACTACCACTCTACATTAGTAGTAGTGATACCAACACTACCACTCTACATTAGTAGTAGTGATACCAACACTACCACTCTACATTAGTAGTAGTCTGATACCAACACTACCACTCTACATTAGTAGTAGTGATACCAACACTACCACTCTACATTAGTAGTAGTGATACCAACACTACCACTCTACATTAGTAGTCTGATACCAACACTACCACTCTACATTAGTAGTAGTGATACCAACACTACCACTCTACATTAGTAGTAGTGATACCAACACTACCACTCTACATTAGTAGTAGTAATACCAACACTACCACTCTACATTAGTAGTCTGATACCAACACTACCACTCTACATTAGTAGTCTGATACCAACACTACCACTCTACATTAGTAGTAGTCTGATACCAACACTACCACTCTACATTAGTAGTAGTGATACCAACACTACCACTCTACATTAGTAGTAGTGATACCAACACTACCACTCTACATTAGTAGTCTGATACCAACACTACCACTCTACATTAGTAGTAGTGATACCAACACTACCACTCTACATTAGTAGTAGTGATACCAACACTACCACTCTACATTAGTAGTCTGATACCAACACTACCAATCTACATTAGTAGTAGTCTGATACCAACACTACCACTCTACATTAGTAGTAGTCTGATACCAACACTACCACTCTTATTAGTAGTCTGATACCAACACTACCACTCTACATTAGTAGTAGTGATACCAACACTACCACTCTACATTAGTAGTCTGATACCAACACTACCACTCTACATTAGTAGTCTGATACCAACACTACCACTCTACATTAGTAGTAGTGATACCAACACTACCACTCTACATTAGTAGTAGTCTGATACCAACACTACCACTCTACATTAGTAGTAGTCTGATACCAACACTACCACTCTACATTAGTAGTCTGATACCAACACTACCACTCTACATTAGTAGTAGTCTGATACCAACACTACCACTCTACATTAGTAGTAGTGATACCAACACTACCACTCTACATTAGTAGTAGTGATACCAACACTACCACTCTACATTAGTAGTAGTCTGATACCAACACTACCACTCTACATTAGTAGTAGTAATACCAACACTACCACTCTACATTAGTAGTAGTCTGATACCAACACTACCACTCTACATTAGTAGTAGTGATACCAACACTACCACTCTACATTAGTAGTCTGATACCAACACTACCACTCTACATTAGTAGTAGTGATACCAACACTACCACTCTACATTAGTAGTAGTGATACCAACACTACCACTCTACATTAGTAGTAGTGATACCAACACTACCACTCTACATTAGTAGTCTGATACCAACACTACCACTCTACATTAGTAGTCTGATACCAACACTACCACTCTACATTAGTAGTAGTCTGATACCAACACTACCACTCTACATTAGTAGTCTGATACCAACACTACCACTCTACATTAGTAGTAGTCTGATACCAACACTACCACTCTACATTAGTAGTAGTGATACCAACACTACCACTCTACATTAGTAGTAGTGATACCAACACTACCACTCTACATTAGTAGTAGTGATACCAACACTACCACTCTACATTAGTAGTAGTGATACCAACACTACCACTCTACATTAGTAGTAGTCTGATACCAACACTACCACTCTACATTAGTAGTCTGATACCAACACTACCACTCTACATTAGTAGTAGTAATACCAACACTACCACTCTACATTAGTAGTAGTGATACCAACACTACCACTCTACATTAGTAGTAGTGATACCAACACTACCACTCTACATTAGTAGTAGTGATACCAACACTACCACTCTACATTAGTAGTAGTGATACCAACACTACCACTCTACATTAGTAGTAGTCTGATACCAACACTACCACTCTACATTAGTAGTAGTGATACCAACACTACCACTCTACATTAGTAGTAGTCTGATACCAACACTACCACTCTACATTAGTAGTAGTGATACCAACACTACCACTCTACATTAGTAGTAGTGACACCAACACTACCACTCTACATTAGTAGTCTGATACCAACACTACCACTCTACATTAGTAGTAGTGATACCAACACTACCACTCTACATTAGTAGTCTGATACCAACACTACCACTCTACATTAGTAGTAGTGATACCAACACTACCACTCTACATTAGTAGTAGTGATACCAACACTACCACTCTACATTAGTAGTCTGATACCAACACTACCACTCTACATTAGTAGTAGTGATACCAACACTACCACTCTACATTAGTAGTAGTGATACCAACACTACCACTCTACATTAGTAGTCTGATACCAACACTACCACTCTACATTAGTAGTAGTCTGATACCAACACTACCACTCTACATTAGTAGTAGTGATACCAACACTACCACTCTACATTAGTAGTAGTGATACCAACACTACCACTCTACATTAGTAGTAGTGATAGCAACACTACCACTCTACATTAGTAGTAGTGATACCAACACTACCACTCTACATTAGTAGTAGTGATACCAACACTTCCACTCTACATTAGTAGTAGTGATACCAACACTACCACTCTACATTAGTAGTCTGATACCAACACTACCACTCTACATTAGTAGTAGTGATACCAACACTACCACTCTACATTAGTAGTAGTGATACCAACACTACCACTCTACATTAGTAGTATGATACCAACACTACCACTCTACATTAGTAGTCTGATACCAACACTACCACTCTACATTAGTAGTAGTGATACCAACACTACCACTCTACATTAGTAGTCTGATACCAACACTACCACTCTACATTAGTAGTAGTGATACCAACACTACCACTCTACATTAGTAGTAGTGATACCAACACTACCACTCTACATTAGTAGTAGTGATACCAACACTACCACTCTACATTAGTAGTAGTGATACCAACACTACCACTCTACATTAGTAGTAGTGATACCAACACTACTACTCTACATTAGTAGTAGTGATACCAACACTACCACTCTACATTAGTAGTAGTGATTCCAACACTACCACTCTACATTAGTAGTAGTGATACCAACACTACCACTCTACATTAGTAGTATTGATACCAACACTACCACTCTACATTAGTAGTAGTGATACCAACACTACCACTCTACATTAGTAGTAGTGATACCAACACTACCACTCTACATTAGTAGTAGTGATACCAACACTACCACTCTACATTAGTAGTAGTGATACCAAAACTACCACTCTACATTAGTAGTAGTGATACCAACACTACCACTCTACATTAGTAGTAGTGATACCAACACTACCACTCTACATTAGTAGTAGTGATACCAACACTACCTCTCTACATTAGTAGTCTGATACCAACACTACCACTCTACATTAGTAGTAGTGATACCAACACTACCACTCTACATTAGTAGTATGATACCAACACTACCACTCTACATTAGTAGTAGTGATACCAACACTACCACTCTACATTAGTAGTAGTGATACCAACACTACCACTCTACATTAGTAGTAGTGATACCAACACTACCACTCTACATTAGTAGTAGTGATACCAACACTACCACTCTACATTAGTAGTAGTGATACCAACACTACCACTCTACATTAGTAGTCTGATACCACCACTACCACTCTACATTAGTAGTCTGATACCAACACTACCACTCTACATTAGTAGTCTGATACCAACACTACCACTCTACATTAGTAGTAGTGATACCAACACTACCACTCTACATTAGTAGTCTGATACCAACACTACCACTCTACATTAGTAGTAGTGATACCAACACTACCACTCTACATTAGTAGTAGTGATACCAACACTACCACTCTACATTAGTAGTAGTGATACCAACACTTCCACTCTACATTAGTAGTCTAATACCAACACTACCACTCTACATTAGTAGTATGATACCAACACTACCACTCTACATTAGTAGTAGTGATACCAACACTACCACTCTACATTAGTAGTAGTGATGCCAACACTACCACTCTACATTAGTAGTAGTGATACCAACACTACCACTCTACATTAGTAGTAGTGATACCAACACTACCACTCTACATTAGTAGTAGTGATACCAACACTACCACTCTACATTAGTAGTAGTGATACCAACACTACCACTCTACATTAGTAGTAGTGATACCAACACTACCACTCTACATTAGTAGTCTGATACCAACACTACCACTCTACATTAGTAGTAGTCTGATACCAACACTACCACTCTACATTAGTAGTAGTGATACCAACACTACCACTCTACATTAGTAGTAGTGATAGCAACACTACCACTCTACATTAGTAGTAGTGATAGCAACACTACCACTCTACATTAGTAGTAGTGATACCAACACTACCACTCTACATTAGTAGTAGTGATACCAACACTTCCACTCTACATTAGTAGTAGTGATACCAACACTACCACTCTACATTAGTAGTCTGATACCAACACTACCACTCTACATTAGTAGTAGTGATACCAACACTACCACTCTACATTAGTAGTAGTGATACCAACACTACCACTCTACATTAGTAGTATGATACCAACACTACCACTCTACATTAGTAGTCTGATACCAACACTACCACTCTACATTAGTAGTAGTGATGCCAACACTACCACTCTACATTAGTAGTCTGATACCAACACTACCACTCTACATTAGTAGTAGTGATACCAACACTACCACTCTACATTAGTAGTAGTGATACCAACACTACCACTCTACATTAGTAGTAGTGATACCAACACTACCACTCTACATTAGTAGTAGTGATACCAACACTACCACTCTACATTAGTAGTAGTGATACCAACACTACTACTCTACATTAGTAGTAGTGATACCAACACTACCACTCTACATTAGTAGTAGTGATTCCAACACTACCACTCTACATTAGTAGTAGTGATACCAACACTACCACTCTACATTAGTAGTAGTGATACCAACACTACCACTCTATATTAGTAGTAGTGATACCAACACTACCACTCTACATTAGTAGTAGTGATACCAACACTACCACTCTACATTAGTAGTAGTGATACCAACACTACCACTCTACATTAGTAGTAGTGATACCAAAACTACCACTCTACATTAGTAGTCTGATACCAACACTACCACTCTACATTAGTAGTAGTGATACCAACACTACCACTCTACATTAGTAGTAGTGATACCAACACTACCTCTCTACATTAGTAGTCTGATACCAACACTACCACTCTACATTAGTAGTAGTGATACCAACACTACCACTCTACATTAGTAGTATGATACCAACACTACCACTCTACATTAGTAGTAGTGATACCAACACTACCACTCTACATTAGTAGTAGTGATACCAACACTACCACTCTACATTAGTAGTAGTGATACCAACACTACCACTCTACATTAGTAGTAGTGATACCAACACTACCACTCTACATTAGTAGTAGTGATACCAACACTACCACTCTACATTAGTAGTCTGATACCACCACTACCACTCTACATTAGTAGTCTGATACCAACACTACCACTCTACATTAGTAGTCTGATACCAACACTACCACTCTACATTAGTAGTAGTGATACCAACACTACCACTCTACATTAGTAGTCTGATACCAACACTACCACTCTACATTAGTAGTAGTGATACCAACACTACCACTCTACATTAGTAGTAGTGATACCAACACTACCACTCTACATTAGTAGTAGTGATACCAACACTTCCACTCTACATTAGTAGTCTAATACCAACACTACCACTCTACATTAGTAGTATGATACCAACACTACCACTCTACATTAGTAGTAGTGATACCAACACTACCACTCTACATTAGTAGTAGTGATGCCAACACTACCACTCTACATTAGTAGTAGTGATACCAACACTACCACTCTACATTAGTAGTAGTGATACCAACACTACCACTCTACATTAGTAGTAGTGATACCAACACTACCACTCTACATTAGTAGTAGTGATACCAACACTACCACTCTACATTAGTAGTAGTGATACCAACACTACCACTCTACATTAGTAGTAGTGATACCAACACTACCACTCTACATTAGTAGTAGTCTGATACCAACACTACCACTCTACATTAGTAGTAGTGATACCAACACTACCACTCTACATTAGTAGTCTGATACCAACACTACCACTCTACATTAGTAGTAGTGATACCAACACTACCACTCTACATTAGTAGTCTGATACCAACACTACCACTCTACATTAGTAGTCTGATACCAACACTACCACTCTACATTAGTAGTCTGATACCAACACTACCACTCTACATTAGTAGTAGTGATACAAACACTACCACTCTACATTAGTAGTCTGATACCAACACTACCACTCTACATTAGTAGTAGTGATACCAACACTACCACTCTACATTATTAGTAGTGATACCAACACTTCCACTCTACATTATTAGTAGTGATACCAACACTTCCACTCTACATTAGTAGTCTAATACCAACACTACCACTCTACATTAGTAGTAGTGATACCAACACTACCACTCTACATTAGTAGTCTGATACCAACACTACCACTCTACATTAGTAGTAGTGATACCAACACTACCACTCTACATTAGTAGTAGTGATACCAACACTACCACTCTACATTAGTAGTAGTGATACCAACACTACCACTCTACATTAGTAGTAGTGATACCAACACTACCACTCTACATTAGTAGTAGTGATACCAACACTACTACTCTACATTAGTAGTAGTGATACCAACACTACCACTCTACATTAGTAGTAGTGATTCCAACACTACCACTCTACATTAGTAGTAGTGATACCAACACTACCACTCTACATTAGTAGTAGTGATACCAACACTACCACTCTACATTAGTAGTAGTGATACCAACACTACCACTCTACATTAGTAGTAGTCTGATACCAACACTACCACTCTACATTAGTAGTATGATACCAACACTACCACTCTACATTAGTAGTATTGATACCAACACTACCACTCTATATTAGTAGTAGTGATACCAACACTACCACTCTACATTAGTAGTAGTGATACCAACACTACCACTCTACATTAGTAGTAGTGATACCAACACTACCACTCTACATTAGTAGTAGTGATACCAAAACTACCACTCTACATTAGTAGTCTGATACCAACACTACCACTCTACATTAGTAGTAGTGATACCAACACTACCACTCTACATTAGTAGTAGTGATACCAACACTACCACTCTACATTAGTAGTAGTGATAGCAACACTACCACTCTACATTAGTAGTAGTGATACCAACACTACCACTCTACATTAGTAGTAGTGATACCAACACTTCCACTCTACATTAGTAGTAGTGATACCAACACTACCACTCTACATTAGTAGTCTGATACCAACACTACCACTCTACATTAGTAGTAGTGATACCAACACTACCACTCTACATTAGTAGTAGTGATACCAACACTACCACTCTACATTAGTAGTATGATACCAACACTACCACTCTACATTAGTAGTCTGATACCAACACTACCACTCTACATTAGTAGTAGTGATACCAACACTACCACTCTACATTAGAAGTCTGATACCAACACTACCACTCTACATTAGTAGTAGTGATACCAACACTACCACTCTACATTAGTAGTAGTGATACCAACACTACCACTCTACATTAGTAGTAGTGATACCAACACTACCACTCTACATTAGTAGTAGTGATACCAACACTACCACTCTACATTAGTAGTAGTGATACCAACACTACCACTCTACATTAGTAGTAGTGATACCAACACTACTACTCTACATTAGTAGTAGTGATACCAACACTACCACTCTACATTAGTAGTAGTGATTCCAACACTACCACTCTACATTAGTAGTAGTGATACCAACACTACCACTCTACATTAGTAGTATTGATACCAACACTACCACTCTATATTAGTAGTAGTGATACCAACACTACCACTCTACATTAGTAGTAGTGATACCAACACTACCACTCTACATTAGTAGTAGTGATACCAACACTACCACTCTACATTAGTAGTAGTGATACCAAAACTACCACTCTACATTAGTAGTCTGATACCAACACTACCACTCTACATTAGTAGTAGTGATACCAACACTACCACTCTACATTAGTAGTAGTGATACCAACACTACCACTCTACATTAGTAGTAGTGATACCAACACTACCACTCTACATTAGTAGTCTGATACCACCACTACCACTCTACATTAGTAGTCTGATACCAACACTACCACTCTACATTAGTAGTCTGATACCAACACTACCACTCTACATTAGTAGTAGTGATACCAACACTACCACTCTACATTAGTAGTCTGATACCAACACTACCACTCTACATTAGTAGTAGTGATACCAACACTACCACTCTACATTAGTAGTAGTGATACCAACACTACCACTCTACATTAGTAGTAGTGATACCAACACTTCCACTCTACATTAGTAGTCTAATACCAACACTACCACTCTACATTAGTAGTATGATACCAACACTACCACTCTACATTAGTAGTAGTGATACCAACACTACCACTCTACATTAGTAGTAGTGATGCCAACACTACCACTCTACATTAGTAGTAGTGATACCAACACTACCACTCTACATTAGTAGTAGTGATACCAACACTACCACTCTACATTAGTAGTAGTGATACCAACACTACCACTCTACATTAGTAGTAGTGATACCAACACTACCACTCTACATTAGTAGTAGTGATACCAACACTACCACTCTACATTAGTAGTCTGATACCAACACTACCACTCTACATTAGTAGTCTGATACCAACACTACCACTCTACATTAGTAGTCTGATACCAACACTACCACTCTACATTAGTAGTAGTGATACAAACACTACCACTCTACATTAGTAGTCTGATACCAACACTACCACTCTACATTAGTAGTAGTGATACCAACACTACCACTCTACATTATTAGTAGTGATACCAACACTTCCACTCTACATTATTAGTAGTGATACCAACACTTCCACTCTACATTAGTAGTCTAATACCAACACTACCACTCTACATTAGTAGTAGTGATACCAACACTACCACTCTACATTAGTAGTCTGATACCAACACTACCACTCTACATTAGTAGTAGTGATACCAACACTACCACTCTACATTAGTAGTAGTGATACCAACACTACCACTCTACATTAGTAGTAGTGATACCAACACTACCACTCTACATTAGTAGTAGTGATACCAACACTACCACTCTACATTAGTAGTAGTGATACCAACACTACCACTCTACATTAGTAGTAGTGATACCAACACTACTACTCTACATTAGTAGTAGTGATACCAACACTACCACTCTACATTAGTAGTAGTGATTCCAACACTACCACTCTACATTAGTAGTAGTGATACCAACACTACCACTCTACATTAGTAGTATTGATACCAACACTACCACTCTATATTAGTAGTAGTGATACCAACACTACCACTCTACATTAGTAGTAGTGATACCAACACTACCACTCTACATTAGTAGTAGTGATACCAACACTACCACTCTACATTAGTAGTAGTGATACCAAAACTACCACTCTACATTAGTAGTCTGATACCAACACTACCACTCTACATTAGTAGTAGTGATACCAACACTACCACTCTACATTAGTAGTAGTGATACCAACACTACCTCTCTACATTAGTAGTCTGATACCAACACTACCACTCTACATTAGTAGTAGTGATACCAACACTACCACTCTACATTAGTAGTATGATACCAACACTACCACTCTACATTAGTAGTAGTGATACCAACACTACCACTCTACATTAGTAGTAGTGATACCAACACTACCACTCTACATTAGTAGTAGTGATACCAACACTACCACTCTACATTAGTAGTAGTGATACCAACACTACCACTCTACATTAGTAGTAGTGATACCAACACTACCACTCTACATTAGTAGTCTGATACCACCACTACCACTCTACATTAGTAGTAGTGATACCAACACTACCACTCTACATTAGTAGTCTGATACCAACACTACCACTCTACATTAGTAGTCTGATACCAACACTACCACTCTACATTAGTAGTAGTGATACCAACACTACCACTCTACATTAGTAGTCTGATACCAACACTACCACTCTACATTAGTAGTAGTGATACCAACACTACCACTCTACATTAGTAGTAGTGATACCAACACTACCACTCTACATTAGTAGTAGTGATACCAACACTTCCACTCTACATTAGTAGTCTGATACCAACACTACCACTCTACATTAGTAGTATGATACCAACACTACCACTCTACATTAGTAGTAGTGATACCAACACTACCACTCTACATTAGTAGTAGTGATGCCAACACTACCACTCTACATTAGTAGTAGTGATACCAACACTACCACTCTACATTAGTAGTAGTGATACCAACACTACCACTCTACATTAGTAGTAGTGATACCAACACTACCACTCTACATTAGTAGTAGTGATACCAACACTACCACTCTACATTAGTAGTAGTGATACCAACACTACCACTCTACATTAGTAGTAGTGATACCAACACTACCACTCTACATTAGTAGTCTGATACCAACACTACCACTCTACATTAGTAGTCTGATACCAACACTACCACTCTACATTAGTAGTAGTGATACCAACACTACCACTCTACATTAGTAGTAGTGATACCAACACTACCACTCTACATTAGTAGTAGTGATACCAACACTACCACTCTACATTAGTAGTAGTGATACCAACACTACCACTCTACATTAGTAGTCTGATACCAACACTACCACTCTACATTAGTAGTCTGATACCAACACTACCACTCTACATTAGTAGTCTGATACCAACACTACCACTCTACATTAGTAGTAGTCTGATACCAACACTACCACTCTACATTAGTAGTAGTGATACCAACACTACCACTCTACATTAGTAGTAGTAATACCAACACTACCACTCTACATTAGTAGTCTGATACCAACACTACCACTCTACATTAGTAGTCTGATACCAACACTACCACTCTACATTAGTAGTAGTGATACCAACACTACCACTCTACATTAGTAGTCTGATACCAACACTACCACTCTACATTAGTAGTAGTGATACCAACACTACCACTCTACATTAGTAGTAGTGATACCAACACTACCACTCTACATTAGTAGTCTGATACCAACACTACCACTCTACATTAGTAGTCTGATACCAACACTACCACTCTACATTAGTAGTAGTGATACCAACACTACCAATCTACATTAGTAGTAGTGATACCAACACTACCACTCTACATTAGTAGTAGTGATACCAACACTACCACTCTACATTAGTAGTCTGATACCAACACTACTACTCTACATTAGTAGTCTGATACCAACACTACCACTCTACATTAGTAGTAGTGATACCAACACTACCACTCTACATTAGTAGTAGTGATACCAACACTACTACTCTACATTAGTAGTCTGATACCAACACTACCACTCTACATTAGTAGTAGTGATACCAACACTACCACTCTATATTAGTAGTAGTGATACCAACACTACCACTCTACATTAGTAGTCTGATACCAACACTACCACTCTACATTAGTAGTAGTGATACCAACACTACTACTCTACATTAGTAGTCTGATACCAACACTACCACTCTACATTAGTAGTCTGATACCAACACTACCACTCTACATTAGTAGTAGTGATACCAACACTACTACTCTACATTAGTAGTAGTGATACCAACACTACCACTCTACATTAGTAGTAGTCTGATACCAACACTACCACTCTACATTAGTAGTAGTGATACCAACACTACCACTCTACATTAGTAGTAGTGATACCAACACTACCACTCTACATTAGTAGTAGTGATACCAACACTACCACTCTACATTAGTAGTAGTGATACCAACACTACCACTCTACATTAGTAGTAGTGATACCAACACTACCACTCTACATTAGTAGTAGTGATACCAACACTACCACTCTACATTAGTAGTCTGATACCAACACTACCACTCTACATTAGTAGTCTGATACCAACACTACCACTCTACATTAGTAGTAGTGATACCAACACTACCACTCTACATTAGTAGTAGTCTGATACCAACACTACCACTCTACATTAGTAGTAGTGATACCAACACTACCACTCTACATTAGTAGTCTGATACCAACACTACCACTCTACATTAGTAGTAGTGATACCAACACTACCACTCTACATTAGTAGTAGTGATACCAACACTACCACTCTACATTAGTAGTCTGATACCAACACTACCACTCTACATTAGTAGTAGTGATACCAACACTACCACTCTACATTAGTAGTAGTGATACCAACACTACCACTCTACATTAGTAGTCTGATACCAACACTACCACTCTACATTAGTAGTCTGATACCAACACTACCACTCTACATTAGTAGTAGTGATACCAACACTACCACTCTACATTAGTAGTCTGATACCAACACTACCACTCTACATTAGTAGTAGTGATACCAACACTACCACTCTACATTAGTAGTCTGATACCAACACTACCACTCTACATTAGTAGTAGTCTGATACCAACACTACCACTCTACATTAGTAGTCTGATACCAACACTACCACTCTACATTAGTAGTAGTGATACCAACACTACCACTCTACATTAGTAGTCTGATACCAACACTACCACTCTACATTAGTAGTAGTGATACCAACACTACCACTCTACATTAGTAGTAGTCTGATACCAACACTACCACTCTACATTAGTAGTAGTGATACCAACACTACCACTCTACATTAGTAGTAGTGATACCAACACTACCACTCTACATTAGTAGTAGTGATACCAACACTACCACTCTACATTAGTAGTAGTGATACCAACACTACCACTCTACATTAGTAGTAGTCTGATACCAACACTACCACTCTACATTAGTAGTAGTGATACCAACACTACCACTCTACATTAGTAGTAGTCTGATACCAACACTACCACTCTACATTAGTAGTAGTGATACCAACACTACCACTCTACATTAGTAGTAGTCTGATACCAACACTACCACTCTACATTAGTAGTAGTGATACCAACACTACCACTCTACATTAGTAGTAGTGATACCAACACTACCACTCTACATTAGTAGTAGTGATACCAACACTACCACTCTACATTAGTAGTAGTCTGATACCAACACTACCACTCTACATTAGTAGTAGTGATACCAACACTACCACTCTACATTAGTAGTAGTCTGATACCAACACTACCACTCTACATTAGTAGTAGTGATACCAACACTACCACTCTACATTAGTAGTAGTGATACCAACACTACCACTCTACATTAGTAGTAGTGATACCAACACTACCACTCTACATTAGTAGTAGTCTGATACCAACACTACCACTCTACATTAGTAGTAGTGATACCAACACTACCACTCTACATTAGTAGTAGTGATACCAACACTACCACTCTATATTAGTAGTCTGATACCAACACTACCACTCTACATTAGTAGTAGTGATACCAACACTACCACTCTACATTAGTAGTAGTGATACCAACACTACCACTCTACATTAGTAGTAGTGATACCAACACTACCACTCTACATTAGTAGTAGTGATACCAACACTACCACTCTACATTAGTAGTAGTCTGATACCAACACTACCACTCTACATTAGTAGTAGTCTGATACCAACACTACCACTCTACATTAGTAGTAGTGATACCAACACTACCACTCTACATTAGTAGTAGTGATACCAACACTACCACTCTACATTAGTAGTAGTGATACCAACACTACCACTCTACATTAGTAGTAGTCTGATACCAACACTACCACTCTACATTAGTAGTAGTGATACCAACACTACCACTCTACATTAGTAGTAGTGATACCAACACTACCACTCTACATTAGTAGTAGTGATACCAACACTACCACTCTACATTAGTAGTAGTGATACCAACACTACCACTCTACATTAGTAGTCTGATACCAACACTACCACTCTACATTAGTAGTAGTGATACCAACACTACCACTCTACATTAGTAGTCTGATACCAACACTACCACTCTACATTAGTAGTCTGATACCAACACTACCACTCTACATTAGTAGTCTGATACCAACACTACCACTCTACATTAGTAGTCTGATACCAACACTACCACTCTACATTAGTAGTAGTGATACCAACACTACCACTCTACATTAGTAGTAGTGATACCAACACTACCACTCTACATTAGTAGTAGTGATACCAACACTACCACTCTACATTAGTAGTAGTGATACCAACACTACCACTCTACATTAGTAGTAGTGATACCAACACTACCACTCTACATTAGTAGTAGTGATACCAACACTACCACTCTACATTAGTAGTAGTGATACCAACACTACCACTCTACATTAGTAGTCTGATACCAACACTACCACTCTACATTAGTAGTCTGATACCAACACTACCACTCTACATTAGTAGTAGTCTGATACCAACACTACCACTCTACATTAGTAGTAGTGATACCAACACTACCACTCTACATTAGTAGTAGTGATACCAACACTACCACTCTACATTAGTAGTCTGATACCAACACTACCACTCTACATTAGTAGTCTGATACCAACACTACCACTCTACATTAGTAGTAGTGATACCAACACTACCACTCTACATTAGTAGTCTGATACCAACACTACCACTCTACATTAGTAGTAGTGATACCAACACTACCACTCTACATTAGTAGTAGTGATACCAACACTACCACTCTACATTAGTAGTCTGATACCAACACTACCACTCTACATTAGTAGTCTGATACCAACACTACCACTCTACATTAGTAGTAGTGATACCAACACTACCACTCTACATTAGTAGTAGTGATACCAACACTACCACTCTACATTAGTAGTAGTGATACCAACACTACCACTCTACATTAGTAGTCTGATACCAACACTACCACTCTACATTAGTAGTCTGATACCAACACTACCACTCTACATTAGTAGTAGTGATACCAACACTACCACTCTACATTAGTAGTAGTGATACCAACACTACCACTCTACATTAGTAGTCTGATACCAACACTACCACTCTACATTAGTAGTCTGATACCAACACTACCACTCTACATTAGTAGTAGTGATACCAACACTACCACTCTACATTAGTAGTCTGATACCAACACTACCACTCTACATTAGTAGTAGTGATACCAACACTACCACTCTACATTAGTAGTCTGATACCAACACTACCACTCTACATTAGTAGTAGTCTGATACCAACACTACCACTCTACATTAGTAGTAGTCTGATACCAACACTACCACTCTACATTAGTAGTAGTGATACCAACACTACCACTCTACATTAGTAGTAGTGATACCAACACTACCACTCTACATTAGTAGTAGTGATACCAACACTACCACTCTACATTAGTAGTAGTGATACCAACACTACCACTCTACATTAGTAGTAGTGATACCAACACTACCACTCTACATTAGTAGTAGTGATACCAACACTACCACTCTACATTAGTAGTCTGATACCAACACTACCACTCTACATTAGTAGTCTGATACCAACACTACCACTCTACATTAGTAGTAGTGATACCAACACTACCACTCTACATTAGTAGTAGTCTGATACCAACACTACCACTCTACATTAGTAGTAGTGATACCAACACTACCACTCTACATTAGTAGTCTGATACCAACACTACCACTCTACATTAGTAGTAGTGATACCAACACTACCACTCTACATTAGTAGTAGTGATACCAACACTACCACTCTACATTAGTAGTCTGATACCAACACTACCACTCTACATTAGTAGTAGTGATACCAACACTACCACTCTACATTAGTAGTAGTGATACCAACACTACCACTCTACATTAGTAGTCTGATACCAACACTACCACTCTACATTAGTAGTCTGATACCAACACTACCACTCTACATTAGTAGTAGTGATACCAACACTACCACTCTACATTAGTAGTAGTGATACCAACACTACCACTCTACATTAGTAGTCTGATACCAACACTACCACTCTACATTAGTAGTAGTGATACCAACACTACCACTCTACATTAGTAGTCTGATACCAACACTACCACTCTACATTAGTAGTAGTCTGATACCAACACTACCACTCTACATTAGTAGTCTGATACCAACACTACCACTCTACATTAGTAGTAGTGATACCAACACTACCACTCTACATTAGTAGTCTGATACCAACACTACCACTCTACATTAGTAGTAGTGATACCAACACTACCACTCTACATTAGTAGTAGTCTGATACCAACACTACCACTCTACATTAGTAGTAGTGATACCAACACTACCACTCTACATTAGTAGTAGTCTGATACCAACACTACCACTCTACATTAGTAGTAGTGATACCAACACTACCACTCTACATTAGTAGTAGTGATACCAACACTACCACTCTACATTAGTAGTAGTCTGATACCAACACTACCACTCTACATTAGTAGTAGTCTGATACCAACACTACCACTCTACATTAGTAGTAGTGATACCAACACTACCACTCTACATTAGTAGTAGTGATACCAACACTACCACTCTACATTAGTAGTAGTCTGATACCAACACTACCACTCTACATTAGTAGTAGTCTGATACCAACACTACCACTCTACATTAGTAGTCTGATACCAACACTACCACTCTACATTAGTAGTAGTGATACCAACACTACCACTCTACATTAGTAGTCTGATACCAACACTACCACTCTACATTAGTAGTAGTGATACCAACACTACCACTCTACATTAGTAGTAGTGATACCAACACTACCACTCTACATTAGTAGTCTGATACCAACACTACCACTCTACATTAGTAGTAGTGATACCAACACTACCACTCTACATTAGTAGTAGTGATACCAACACTACCACTCTACATTAGTAGTATGATACCAACACTACCACTCTACATTAGTAGTCTGATACCAACACTACCACTCTACATTAGTAGTAGTGATACCAACACTACCACTCTACATTAGTAGTCTGATACCAACACTACCACTCTACATTAGTAGTAGTGATACCAACACTACCACTCTACATTAGTAGTAGTGATACCAACACTACCACTCTACATTAGTAGTCTGATACCAACACTACCACTCTACATTAGTAGTCTGATACCAACACTACCACTCTACATTAGTAGTAGTGATACCAACACTACCACTCTACATTAGTAGTCTGATACCAACACTACCACTCTACATTAGTAGTAGTGATACCAACACTACCACTCTACATTAGTAGTAGTGATACCAACACTACCACTCTACATTAGTAGTAGTGATACCAACACTACCACTCTACATTAGTAGTAGTGATACCAACACTACCACTCTACATTAGTAGTAGTCTGATACCAACACTACCACTCTACATTAGTAGTAGTGATACCAACACTACCACTCTACATTAGTAGTCTGATACCAACACTACCACTCTACATTAGTAGTAGTGATACCAACACTACCACTCTACATTAGTAGTCTGATACCAACACTACCACTCTACATTAGTAGTCTGATACCAACACTACCACTCTACATTAGTAGTCTGATACCAACACTACCACTCTACATTAGTAGTAGTGATACCAACACTACCACTCTACATTAGTAGTAGTGATACCAACACTACCACTCTACATTAGTAGTCTGATACCAACACTACCACTCTACATTAGTAGTCTGATACCAACACTACCACTCTACATTAGTAGTAGTCTGATACCAACACTACCACTCTACATTAGTAGTAGTGATACCAACACTACCACTCTACATTAGTAGTAGTGATACCAACACTACCACTCTACATTAGTAGTCTGATACCAACACTACCACTCTACATTAGTAGTAGTCTGATACCAACACTACCACTCTACATTAGTAGTAGTGATACCAACACTACCACTCTACATTAGTAGTCTGATACCAACACTACCACTCTACATTAGTAGTAGTGATACCAACACTACCACTCTACATTAGTAGTCTGATACCAACACTACCACTCTACATTAGTAGTAGTCTGATACCAACACTACCACTCTACATTAGTAGTAGTGATACCAACACTACCACTCTACATTAGTAGTAGTCTGATACCAACACTACCACTCTACATTAGTAGTATGATACCAACACTACCACTCTACATTAGTAGTAGTGATACCAACACTACCACTCTACATTAGTAGTCTGATACCAACACTACCACTCTACATTAGTAGTCTGATACCAACACTACCACTCTACATTAGTAGTAGTCTGATACCAACACTACCACTCTACATTAGTAGTCTGATACCAACACTACCACTCTACATTAGTAGTAGTGATACCAACACTACCACTCTACATTAGTAGTAGTGATACCAACACTACCACTCTACATTAGTAGTCTGATACCAACACTACCACTCTACATTAGTAGTAGTGATACCAACACTACCACTCTACATTAGTAGTAGTCTGATACCAACACTACCACTCTACATTAGTAGTCTGATACCAACACTACCACTCTACATTAGTAGTAGTCTGATACCAACACTACCACTCTACATTAGTAGTAGTCTGATACCAACACTACCACTCTACATTAGTAGTAGTGATACCAACACTACCACTCTACATTAGTAGTAGTGATACCAACACTACCACTCTACATTAGTAGTAGTCTGATACCAACACTACCACTCTACATTAGTAGTAGTCTGATACCAACACTACCACTCTACATTAGTAGTAGTCTGATACCAACACTACCACTCTACATTAGTAGTAGTGATACCAACACTACCACTCTACATTAGTAGTAGTGATACCAACACTACCACTCTACATTAGTAGTAGTGATACCAACACTACCACTCTACATTAGTAGTAGTGATACCAACACTACCACTCTACATTAGTAGTAGTGATACCAACACTACCACTCTACATTAGTAGTAGTGATACCAACACTACCACTCTACATTAGTAGTAGTGATACCAACACTACCACTCTACATTAGTAGTCTGATACCAACACTACCACTCTACATTAGTAGTAGTGATACCAACACTACCACTCTACATTAGTAGTAGTGATACCAACACTACCACTCTACATTAGTAGTCTGATACCAACACTACCACTCTACATTAGTAGTCTGATACCAACACTACCACTCTACATTAGTAGTAGTGATACCAACACTACCACTCTACATTAGTAGTAGTGATACCAACACTACCACTCTACATTAGTAGTCTGATACCAACACTACCACTCTACATTAGTAGTCTGATACCAACACTACCACTCTACATTAGTAGTAGTGATACCAACACTACCACTCTACATTAGTAGTAGTGATACCAACACTACCACTCTACATTAGTAGTAGTGATACCAACACTACCACTCTACATTAGTAGTCTGATACCAACACTACCACTCTACATTAGTAGTCTGATACCAACACTACCACTCTACATTAGTAGTAGTGATACCAACACTACCACTCTACATTAGTAGTAGTGATACCAACACTACCACTCTACATTAGTAGTCTGATACCAACACTACCACTCTACATTAGTAGTCTGATACCAACACTACCACTCTACATTAGTAGTAGTGATACCAACACTACCACTCTACATTAGTAGTCTGATACCAACACTACCACTCTACATTAGTAGTAGTGATACCAACACTACCACTCTACATTAGTAGTCTGATACCAACACTACCACTCTACATTAGTAGTCTGATACCAACACTACCACTCTACATTAGTAGTAGTGATACCAACACTACCACTCTACATTAGTAGTAGTGATACCAACACTACCACTCTACATTAGTAGTCTGATACCAACACTACCACTCTACATTAGTAGTCTGATACCAACACTACCACTCTACATTAGTAGTAGTGATACCAACACTACCACTCTACATTAGTAGTAGTCTGATACCAACACTACCACTCTACATTAGTAGTAGTGATACCAACACTACCACTCTACATTAGTAGTAGTGATACCAACACTACCACTCTACATTAGTAGTAGTGATACCAACACTACCACTCTACATTAGTAGTAGTGATACCAACACTACCACTCTACATTAGTAGTAGTGATACCAACACTACCACTCTACATTAGTAGTAGTGATACCAACACTACCACTCTACATTAGTAGTAGTGATACCAACACTACCACTCTACATTAGTAGTCTGATACCAACACTACCACTCTACATTAGTAGTCTGATACCAACACTACCACTCTACATTAGTAGTAGTGATACCAACACTACCACTCTACATTAGTAGTAGTGATACCAACACTACCACTCTACATTAGTAGTAGTGATACCAACACTACCACTCTACATTAGTAGTAGTGATACCAACACTACCACTCTACATTAGTAGTAGTGATACCAACACTACCACTCTACATTAGTAGTAGTCTGATACCAACACTACCACTCTACATTAGTAGTAGTGATACCAACACTACCACTCTACATTAGTAGTCTGATACCAACACTACCACTCTACATTAGTAGTAGTGATACCAACACTACCACTCTACATTAGTAGTAGTGATACCAACACTACCACTCTACATTAGTAGTCTGATACCAACACTACCACTCTACATTAGTAGTAGTGATACCAACACTACCACTCTACATTAGTAGTCTGATACCAACACTACCACTCTACATTAGTAGTAGTGATACCAACACTACCACTCTACATTAGTAGTAGTGATACCAACACTACCACTCTACATTAGTAGTAGTGATACCAACACTACCACTCTACATTAGTAGTAGTGATACCAACACTACCACTCTACATTAGTAGTAGTGATACCAACACTACCACTCTACATTAGTAGTCTGATACCAACACTACCACTCTACATTAGTAGTCTGATACCAACACTACCACTCTACATTAGTAGTAGTGATACCAACACTACCACTCTACATTAGTAGTAGTGATACCAACACTACCACTCTACATTAGTAGTCTGATACCAACACTACCACTCTACATTAGTAGTCTGATACCAACACTACCACTCTACATTAGTAGTAGTGATACCAACACTACCACTCTACATTAGTAGTAGTCTGATACCAACACTACCACTCTACATTAGTAGTAGTGATACCAACACTACCACTCTATATTAGTAGTCTGATACCAACACTACCACTCTACATTAGTAGTAGTGACACCAACACTACCACTCTACATTAGTAGTAGTGATACCAACACTACCACTCTACATTAGTAGTCTAATACCAACACTACCACTCTACATTAGTAGTAGTGATACCAACACTACCACTCTACATTAGTAGTAGTGATACCAACACTACCACTCTACATTATTAGTAGTGATACCAACACTACCACTCTACATTAGTAGTCTGATACCAACACTACCACTCTACATTAGTAGTAGTGATACCAACACTACCACTCTACATTAGTAGTAGTGATACCAACACTACCACTCTACATTAGTAGTAGTCTGATACCAACACTACCACTCTACATTAGTAGTAGTGATACCAACACTACCACTCTACATTAGTAGTAGTGATACCAACACTACCACTCTACATTAGTAGTAGTCTGATACCAACACTACCACTCTACATTAGTAGTAGTCTGATACCAACACTACCACTCTACATTAGTAGTAGTGATACCAACACTACCACTCTACATTAGTAGTAGTGATACCAACACTACCACTCTACATTAGTAGTCTGATACCAACACTACCACTCTACATTAGTAGTCTGATACCAACACTACCACTCTACATTAGTAGTAGTGATACCAACACTACCACTCTACATTAGTAGTAGTCTGATACCAACACTACCACTCTACATTAGTAGTAGTGATACCAACACTACCACTCTACATTAGTAGTAGTGATACCAACACTACCACTCTACATTAGTAGTAGTGATACCAACACTACCACTCTACATTAGTAGTAGTGATACCAACACTACCACTCTACATTAGTAGTAGTCTGATACCAACACTACCACTCTACATTAGTAGTAGTGATACCAACACTACCACTCTACATTAGTAGTAGTGATGCCAACACTACCACTCTACATTAGTAGTAGTGATACCAACACTACCACTCTACATTAGTAGTAGTCTGATACCAACACTACCACTCTACATTAGTAGTCTGATACCAACACTACCACTCTACATTAGTAGTCTGATACCAACACTACCACTCTACATTAGTAGTAGTGATACCAACACTACCACTCTACATTAGTAGTAGTGATAGCAACACTACCACTCTACATTAGTAGTAGTGATACCAACACTACCACTCTACATTAGTAGTAGTGATACCAACACTACCACTCTACATTAGTAGTAGTCTGATACCAACACTACCACTCTACATTAGTAGTAGTGATACCAACACTACCACTCTACATTAGTAGTAGTCTGATACCAACACTACCACTCTACATTAGTAGTAGTCTGATACCAACACTACCACTCTACATTAGTAGTAGTGACACCAACACTACCACTCTACATTAGTAGTAGTGATACCAACACTACCACTCTACATTAGTAGTCTGATACCAACACTACCACTCTACATTAGTAGTAGTGATACCAACACTACCACTCTACATTAGTAGTAGTGATACCAACACTACCACTCTACATTAGTAGTAGTGATACCAACACTACCACTCTACATTAGTAGTAGTGATACCAACACTACCACTCTACATTAGTAGTAGTGATACCAACACTACCACTCTACATTAGTAGTAGTGATACCAACACTACCACTCTACATTAGTAGTAGTGATACCAACACTACCACTCTACATTAGTAGTAGTGATACCAACACTACCACTCTACATTAGTAGTAGTGACACCAACACTACCACTCTACATTAGTAGTCTGATACCAACACTACCACTCTACATTAGTAGTCTGATACCAACACTACCACTCTACATTAGTAGTCTGATACCAACACTACCACTCTACATTAGTAGTCTGATACCAACACTACCACTCTACATTAGTAGTAGTGATACCAACACTACCACTCTACATTAGTAGTCTGATACCAACACTACCACTCTACATTAGTAGTAGTGATACCAACACTACCACTCTACATTAGTAGTAGTGATACCAACACTACCACTCTACATTAGTAGTAGTGATACCAACACTACCACTCTACATTAGTAGTAGTCTGATACCAACACTACCACTCTACATTAGTAGTAGTGATACCAACACTACCACTCTACATTAGTAGTCTGATACCAACACTACCACTCTACATTAGTAGTATGATACCAACACTACCACTCTACATTAGTAGTATTGATACCAACACTACCACTCTACATTAGTAGTCTGATACCAACACTACCACTCTACATTAGTAGTAGTGATACCAACACTACCACTCTACATTAGTAGTAGTCTGATACCAACACTACCACTCTACATTAGTAGTAGTGATACCAACACTACCACTCTACATTAGTAGTAGTCTGATACCAACACTACCACTCTACATTAGTAGTAGTCTGATACCAACACTACCACTCTACATTAGTAGTAGTGATACCAACACTACCACTCTACATTAGTAGTAGTGATACCAACACTACCACTCTACATTAGTAGTCTGATACCAACACTACCACTCTACATTAGTAGTCTGATACCAACACTACCACTCTACATTAGTAGTAGTCTGATACCAACACTACCACTCTACATTAGTAGTCTGATACCAACACTACCACTCTACATTAGTAGTAGTGATACCAACACTACCACTCTACATTAGTAGTCTGATACCAACACTACCACTCTACATTAGTAGTCTGATACCAACACTACCACTCTACATTAGTAGTAGTGATACCAACACTACCACTCTACATTAGTAGTCTGATACCAACACTACCACTCTACATTAGTAGTCTGATACCAACACTACCACTCTACATTAGTAGTAGTGATACCAACACTACCACTCTACATTAGTAGTCTGATACCAACACTACCACTCTACATTAGTAGTCTGATACCAACACTACCACTCTACATTAGTAGTAGTGATACCAACACTACCACTCTACATTAGTAGTAGTGATACCAACACTACCACTCTACATTAGTAGTAGTGATACCAACACTACCACTCTACATTAGTAGTAGTGATACCAACACTACCACTCTACATTAGTAGTAGTGATACCAACACTACCACTCTACATTAGTAGTCTGATACCAACACTACCACTCTACATTAGTAGTCTGATACCAACACTACCACTCTACATTAGTAGTAGTGATACCAACACTACCACTCTACATTAGTAGTCTGATACCAACACTACCACTCTACATTAGTAGTCTGATACCAACACTACCACTCTACATTAGTAGTAGTGATACCAACACTACCACTCTACATTAGTAGTCTGATACCAACACTACCACTCTACATTAGTAGTCTGATACCAACACTACCACTCTACATTAGTAGTCTGATACCAACACTACCACTCTACATTAGTAGTAGTCTGATACCAACACTACCACTCTACATTAGTAGTAGTCATACCAACACTACCACTCTACATTAGTAGTCTGATACCAACACTACCACTCTACATTAGTAGTAGTCTGATACCAACACTACCACTCTACATTAGTAGTAGTGATGCCAACACTACCACTCTACATTAGTAGTCTGATACCAACACTACCACTCTACATTAGTAGTAGTGATACCAACACTACCACTCTACATTAGTAGTAGTAATACCAACACTACCACTCTACATTAGTAGTCTGATACCAACACTACCACTCTACATTAGTAGTCTGATACCAACACTACCACTCTACATTAGTAGTAGTGATACCAACACTACCACTCTACATTAGTAGTAGTGATACCAACACTACCACTCTACATTAGTAGTAGTGATACCAACACTACCACTCTACATTAGTAGTCTGATACCAACACTACCACTCTACATTAGTAGTAGTGATACCAACACTACCACTCTACATTAGTAGTAGTGATACCAACACTACCACTCTACATTAGTAGTAGTGATACCAACACTACCACTCTACATTAGTAGTCTGATACCAACACTACCACTCTACATTAGTAGTCTGATACCAACACTACCACTCTACATTAGTAGTAGTGATACCAACACTACCACTCTACATTAGTAGTAGTGATACCAACACTACCTCTCTACATTAGTAGTAGTGATACCAACACTACCACTCTACATTAGTAGTAGTGATACCAACACTACCACTCTACATTAGTAGTAGTAATACCAACACTACCACTCTACATTAGTAGTAGTGATACCAACACTACCACTCTACATTAGTAGTCTGATACCAACACTACCACTCTACATTAGTAGTAGTAATACCAACACTACCACTCTACATTAGTAGTAGTGATACCAACACTACCACTCTACATTAGTAGTAGTGATACCAACACTACCACTCTACATTAGTAGTCTGATACCAACACTACCACTCTACATTAGTAGTATGATACCAACACTACCACTCTACATTAGTAGTAGTGATACCAACACTACCACTCTACATTAGTAGTAGTGATACCAACACTACCACTCTACATTAGTAGTTGTGATACCAACACTACCACTCTACATTATTAGTAGTGATACCAACACTACCACTCTACATTAGTAGTAGTAATACCAACACTACCACTCTACATTAGTAGTAGTGATACCAACACTACCACTCTACATTAGTAGTAGTGATACCAACACTACCACTCTACATTAGTAGTAGTGATACCAACACTACCACTCTACATTAGTAGTAGTGATACCAACACTACCACTCTACATTAGTAGTAGTGATACCAACACTACCACTCTACATTAGTAGTAGTAATACCAACACTACCACTCTACATTAGTAGTAGTGATACCAACACTACCACTCTACATTAGTAGTAGTGATACCAACACTACCACTCTACATTAGTAGTAGTGATACCAACACTACCACTCTACATTAGTAGTAGTGATACCAACACTACCACTCTACATTAGTAGTAGTGATACCAACACTACCACTCTACATTAGTAGTCTGATACCAACACTACCACTCTAAATTAGTAGTAGTGATACCAACACTACCACTCTACATTAGTAGTAGTGATACCAACACTACCACTCTACATTAGTAGTAGTCTGATACCAACACTACCACTCTACATTAGTAGTAGTAATACCAACACTACCACTCTACATTAGTAGTAGTGATACCAACACTACCACTCTACATTAGTAGTCTGATACCAACACTACCACTCTACATTAGTAGTAGTGATACCAACACTACCACTCTACATTAGTAGTCTGATTCCAACACTACCACTCTACATTAGTAGTCTGATACCAACACTACCACTCTACATTAGTAGTAGTGATACCAACACTACCACTCTACATTAGTAGTCTGATACCAACACTACCACTCTACATTAGTAGTAGTAATACCAACACTACCACTCTACATTAGTAGTAGTAATACCAACACTACCACTCTACATTAGTAGTAGTGATACCAACACTACCACTCTACATTAGTAGTCTGATACCAACACTACCACTCTACATTAGTAGTAGTGATACCAACACTACCACTCTACATTAGTAGTCTGATTCCAACACTACCACTCTACATTAGTAGTCTGATACCAACACTACCACTCTACATTAGTAGTAGTAATACCAACACTACCACTCTACATTAGTAGTAGTGATACCAACACTACCACTCTACATTAGTAGTCTGATACCAACACTACCACTCTACATTAGTAGTAGTGATACCAACACTACCACTCTACATTAGTAGTCTGATTCCAACACTACCACTCTACATTAGTAGTCTGATACCAACACTACCACTCTACATTAGTAGTAGTGATACCAACACTACCACTCTACATTAGTAGTCTGATACCAACACTACCACTCTACATTAGTAGTCTGATACCAACACTACCACTCTACATTAGTAGTAGTGATACCAACACTACCACTCTACATTAGTAGTAGTCTGATACCAACACTACCACTCTACATTAGTAGTCTGATACCAACACTACCACTCTACATTAGTAGTAGTCTGATACCAACACTACCACTCTACATTAGTAGTAGTGATACTGTTATGCTGATGAAGGAGGACCCAAAAGCGACGAAATAGAAACAGAGTCTTTATTCCAGTCTTAGACAAAAACGATACTCCTGATATATCTAAGGTAAAAACAAAACAGGAAAACTGAAATCCTCTCGTCAGTAGAGATGAACGACTGGAGACGCGACCCCTAGACACCTGCTCACACGCTGCATCTGATGAAGGCAAAAACACGAAAGGGCCGAACAAGGACACAGAACAGCACACATCAAACAAGAATCCGACAAAGACAGAAGCAGAAAACAGAGGGAGAAATAGGGACTCAAATCAGAGGGCAAAATAGGGGACAGGTGTGAAAGAGTAAATGAGGTCGTTAGGAGAAAGAGAAACAGCTGGGAGCAGGAACGGAACGATAGAGAGAGAGCGGGGGAGGGAGAGAGGGAGGAGGAGAGAGAGGAATAGAAAGAGGGAAAGAACCTAATAAGACCAGCAGAGGGAAGCACAGGGACAAGACATGAAGATCAAAGACAAAACATGACAGTACCCCCCCACTCACCAAGCGCCTCCTGGCGCACTCGAGGAGGAACCCTGGCGGCGACGAAGGAAATCATCAATCAACGAACGGTCCAGCACGTCCCGAGATGGAACCCAACTCCTCTCCTCAGGACCGAAACCCTCCCCATCCACTAAGTACTGTTGACCACGTCCCTGAGAACGCATGTCCATGATCCTCCGTTCCTTGTAAATAGGTGCGCCCTCGACAAGGACGGGAGGGGGGGAGGGAAGACGAACGGGGGCGCGAAGAAAAGGCTTGACACAAGAGACATGGAAGACAGGGTGGACGCGACGAAGATGTCGCGGAAGAAGCAGTCGCACAGCGACAGGATTAACGACCTGAGAGACACGAAACGGACCAATGAACCGCGGAGTCAACTTGCGAGAAGCTGTCGTAAGGGGAAGGTTACGAGTGGAAAGCCACACTCTCTGACCGCGACAATACCTAGGACTCTTAATCCTACGTTTATTGGCGGCTCTCACAGTCCTCCCCGCAGACGAAGGCAGACCGGTACTAAAGTCTAAGGCGATCTGAGACCATGGTCGAGAAGGAATGGGAAGCGGTCTAAGACGACCGGCATGAGGAGAGTTACCTGACTTAGTCTGCGCGCAGTCCGGACAAGCAGCCACGAAACGGCGCGTGTCCCGCTCCTGAGTAGGCCACCAAAACCGCTGGCGAATAGAAGCAAGCGTACCCCGAACGCCGGGGTGACCATCTAACTTGGCAGAATGAGCCCACTGAAGAACAGCCAGACGAATAGAGACAGGAACGAACAGAAGGTTACTAGGACAAGCGCGCGGCGACGCAGTGTGAGTGAGTGCTTGCTTTACCTGTCTCTCAATTCCCCAGACAGTCAACCCGACAACACGCCCTTCAGGGAGAATCCCCTCGGGTTTCGATGGCGACAATCGATGAGAAAAGTAAGCGCAAGGATGGACCTTATCGTCAGACTGGAAGCGCTGGGACAGAATGGCTCCCACGCCCACCTCTGAAGCGTCAACCTCGACAATGAATTGTTTAGTGACGTCAGGAGTAACAAGGATAGGGGCGGATGTAACACGCTTCTTGAGGAGATCAAAAGCTCCCTGGGCGGAACCAGACCACTTAAAGCAAGACTTGACAGAAGTCAGAGCTGTGAGAGGGGCAGCCACTTGACCGAAATTACGAATGAAACGCCGATAGAAATTAGCGAAACCGAGAAAGCGCTGTAACTCGACACGTGACTTAGGAACAGGCCAATCGCTGACATCCTGGACCTTAGCGGGATCCATCTGAATGCCTTCAGCAGACAGATAATCATCGAGAGCCTTACGTTCGGGAGCCGACAGAGAGAATAATCTACCCCGAGGAGAAGTGGTCCCCGGATGGAGATCAATACAACAATCATGCGACCGGTGAGGAGGAAGAGAGTTGGCTCTGGACCGACTGAAGACCGTGCGTAGATCATGATGTTCCTCCGGCACTCCTGTCACATCACCAGGCTCCTCCTGAGTAGAGGGGACAGAAGAAACAGGAGGAATAGCAGACATTAAACACTTCACATGACAAGAAACGTTCCAGGATAGGATAGAATTACTAGACCAATTAATAGAAGGATTATGACATACTAGCCAGGGATGACCCAAAACAACAGGTGTAACAGGTGAACAAAAAATCAAAAAAGAAATGGTCTCACTGTGGTTACCAGATACTGTGAGGGTTAAAGGTAGTGTCTCATATCTGATACTGGGGAGAGAACTACCATCTAA
The DNA here is from genome assembly GCF_029448725.1 of Salvelinus fontinalis. Taxonomy (NCBI): domain Eukaryota; kingdom Metazoa; phylum Chordata; class Actinopteri; order Salmoniformes; family Salmonidae; genus Salvelinus; species Salvelinus fontinalis. The sequence goes on from NC_074704.1 coordinate 2,740,409, forward strand.
GGCGAACATGGGTGTGATCCTCCCTAACTCTCTGAGAGGAATGTCATGTTTCCGAGCCCATGCTTCGTCCATAAAACAACCCTCAGCCCCAGAATCTATCAAGGCACTGCAGGAAGCAGCCGACCCGGTCCAGCGTAGATGGACCGACAAGGTAGTACAGGATCTTGATGGAGAGACCTGAGTAGTAGCGCTCACCAGTAGCCCTCCGCTTACTGATGATCTCTGACCTTTAACTGGACATGACATGACAAAATGTCCAGCAGAACCGCAATAGAAGCAAAGGCGGTTGGTGATTCTCCGTTCCCTCTCCTTAGTCGAGATGTGAACACCTCCCAGCTGCATGGGCTCAGTCTCTGAGCCGATGGAAGGAGATGGTCGAGATGCGGAGAAGGGAAGCCCCGCTAACGCGAGCTCTCTTCCCCGAGCTCGGTGACGAAGATCTACCCGTCGTTCTATGCGGATGGCGAGTGCAATCAACGAGTCCACGCTGGAAGGAACCTCCCGGGAGAGAATCTCATCCTTAACCTCAGCGTGGAGTCCCTCCAGAAAACGAGCGAGCAACGCCGGCTCGTTCCAGTCACTGGATGCAGCAAGAGTACGAAACTCTATAGAGTAATCCGTTATGGATCGATCACCTTGACATAGGGAAGCCAGACCCCTGGAAGCCTCCTTCCCAAAAACTGAACGATCAAAGACCCGTATCATCTCCTCCTTAAAGTTCTGATAAACGTCAGAACACTCAGCCCTTGCCTCCCAGATAGCTGTGCCCCACTCCCGAGCCCGCCCAGTAAGGAGTGATATGACGTAAGCGATCCGAGCTCTCTCTCCAGAGTATGTGTTGGGCTGGAGAGAGAACACAATATCACACTGGGTGAGAAAGGAGCGACACTCAGTGGGCTGTCCAGAGTAACATGGTGGATTATTAACCCTGGGTTCCGGAGACTCGGAAGACCAGGAAGTAGCTTGTGGTACGAGACGAAGACTCTGAAACTGTCCTGAGAGATCGGAAACCTGAGCGGCCAGGGTCTCAACGGCATGACGAGCAGCAGACAATTCCTGCTCGTGTCTGCCGAGCATTGCTCCCTGGAACTTGACGGTAGTGTAGAGAGAATCCGTAGTCGCTGGGTCCATTCTTGGTCGGATTCTTCTGTTATGCTGATGAAGGAGGACCCAAAAGCGACGAAATAGAAACAGAGTCTTTATTCCAGTCTTAGACAAAAACGATACTCCTGATATATCTAAGGTAAAAACAAAACAGGAAAACTGAAATCCTCTCGTCAGTAGAGATGAACGACTGGAGACGCGACCCCTAGACACCTGCTCACACGCTGCATCTGATGAAGGCAAAAACACGAAAGGGCCGAACAAGGACACAGAACAGCACACATCAAACAAGAATCCGACAAAGACAGAAGCAGAAAACAGAGGGAGAAATAGGGACTCAAATCAGAGGGCAAAATAGGGGACAGGTGTGAAAGAGTAAATGAGGTCGTTAGGAGAAAGAGAAACAGCTGGGAGCAGGAACGGAACGATAGAGAGAGAGCGGGGGAGGGAGAGAGGGAGGAGGAGAGAGAGGAATAGAAAGAGGGAAAGAACCTAATAAGACCAGCAGAGGGAAGCACAGGGACAAGACATGAAGATCAAAGACAAAACATGACAGATACCAACACTACCACTCTACATTAGTAGTAGTCTGATAGCAACACTACCACTCTACATTAGTAGTAGTCTGATACCAACACTACCACTCTACATTAGTAGTAGTGATACCAACACTACCACTCTACATTAGTAGTCTGATACCAACACTACCACTCTACATTAGTAGTAGTAATACCAACACTACCACTCTACATTAGTAGTCTGATACCAACACTACCACTCTACATTAGTAGTAGTGATACCAACACTACCACTCTACATTAGTAGTAGTGATACCAACACTACCACTCTACATTAGTAGTCTGATACCAACACTACCACTCTACATTAGTAGTAGTGATACCAACACTACCACTCTACATTAGTAGTAGTGATACCAACACTACCACTCTACATTAGTAGTAGTGATACCAACACTACCACTCTACATTAGTAGTAGTGATACCAACACTACCACTCTACATTAGTAGTAGTGATACCAACACTACCACTCTACATTAGTAGTAGTGATACCAACACTACCACTCTACATTAGTAGTAGTGATACCAACACTACCACTCTACATTAGTAGTAGTCTGATACCAACACTACCACTCTACATTAGTAGTCTGATACCAACACTACCACTCTATATTAGTAGTCTGATACCAACACTACCACTCTACATTAGTAGTAGTGATACCAACACTACCACTCTACATTAGTAATAGTGATACCAACACTACCACTCTACATTAGTAGTAGTGATACCAACACTACCACTCTACATTAGTAGTCTGATACCAACACTACCACTCTACATTAGTAGTAGTGATACCAACACTACCACTCTACATTAGTAGTAGTGATACCAACACTACCACTCTACATTAGTAGTAGTGATACCAACACTACCACTCTACATTAGTAGTCTGATACCAACACTACCACTCTACATTAGTAGTAGTCTGATACCAACACTACCACTCTACATTAGTAGTCTGATACCAACACTACCACTCTACATTAGTAGTCTGATACCAACACTACCACTCTACATTAGTAGTAGTCTGATACCAACACTACCACTCTACATTAGTAGTAGTGATACCAACACTACCACTCTACATTAGTAGTAGTGATACCAACACTACCACTCTACATTAGTAGTAGTCTGATACCAACACTACCACTCTACATTAGTAGTCTGATACCAACACTACCACTCTACATTAGTAGTAGTGATACCAACACTACCACTCTACATTAGTAGTAGTCTGATACCAACACTACCACTCTACATTAGTAGTAGTGATACCAACACTACCACTCTACATTAGTAGTAGTCTGATACCAACACTACCTCTCTACATTAGTAGTAGTGATACCAACACTACCACTCTACATTAGTAGTAGTCTGATACCAACACTACCACTCTACATTAGTAGTAGTCTGATACCAACACTACCACTCTACATTAGTAGTCTGATACCAACACTACCACTCTACATTAGTAGTAGTGATACCAACACTACCACTCTACATTAGTAGTAGTGATACCAACACTACCACTCTACATTAGTAGTAGTCTGATACCAACACTACCACTCTACATTAGTAGTAGTCTGATACCAACACTACCACTCTACATTAGTAGTAGTCTGATACCAACACTACCTCTCTATATTAGTAGTAGTGATACCAACACTACCACTCTACATTAGTAGTAGTCTGATACCAACACTACCACTCTACATTAGTAGTAGTGATACCAACACTACCACTCTACATTAGTAGTAGTCTGATACCAACACTACCACTCTACATTAGTAGTAGTCTGATACCAACACTACCTCTCTATATTAGTAGTAGTGATACCAACACTACCACTCTACATTAGTAGTAGTCTGATACCAACACTACCACTCTACATTAGTAGTCTGATACCAACACTACCACTCTACATTAGTAGTAGTGATACCAACACTACCACTCTACATTAGTAGTAGTGATACCAACACTACCACTCTACATTAGTAGTAGTCTGATACCAACACTACCACTCTACATTAGTAGTCTGATACCAACACTACCACTCTACATTAGTAGTAGTGATACCAACACTACCACTCTACATTAGTAGTAGTCTGATACCAACACTACCACTCTACATTAGTAGTAGTGATACCAACACTACCACTCTACATTAGTAGTAGTGATACCAACACTACCACTCTACATTAGTAGTAGTGATACCAACACTACCACTCTACATTAGTAGTAGTGATACCAACACTACCACTCTACATTAGTAGTCTGATACCAACACTACCACTCTACATTAGTAGTAGTGATACCAACACTACCACTCTACATTAGTAGTAGTGATACCAACACTACCACTCTACATTAGTAGTAGTGATACCAACACTACCACTCTACATTAGTAGTCTGATACCAACACTACCACTCTACATTAGTAGTAGTGATACCAACACTACCACTCTACATTAGTAGTAGTGATACCAACACTACCACTCTACATTAGTGGTAGTGATACCAACACTACCACTCTACATTAGTAGTCTGATACCAACACTACCACTCTACATTAGTAGTAGTGATACCAACACTACCACTCTACATTAGTAGTAGTGATACCAACACTACCACTCTACATTAGTAGTAGTGATACCAACACTACCACTCTACATTAGTAGTCTGATACCAACACTACCACTCTACATTAGTAGTCTGATACCAACACTACCACTCTACATTAGTAGTAGTGATACCAACACTACCACTCTACATTAATAGTAGTGATACCAACACTACCACTCTACATTAGTAGTAGTGATACCAACACTACCACTCTACATTAATAGTAGTGATACCAACACTACCACTCTACATTAGTAGTCTGATACCAACACTACCACTCTACATTAGTAGTCTGATACCAACACTACCACTCTACATTAGTAGTCTGATACCAACACTACCACTCTACATTAGTAGTAGTGATACCAACACTACCACTCTACATTAGTAGTAGTGATACCAACACTACCACTCTACATTAGTAGTAGTGACGCCAACACTACCACTCTACATTAGTGGGTAGTGATACCAACACTACCACTCTACATTAGTAGTCTGATACCAACACTACCACTCTACATTAGTAGTAGTGATACCAACACTACCACTCTACATTAGTAGTAGTGATACCAACACTACCACTCTACATTAGTAGTAGTGATACCAACACTACCACTCTACATTAGTAGTAGTGATACCAACACTACCACTCTACATTAGTAGTCTGATACCAACACTACCAATCTACATTAGTAGTAGTGATACCAACACTACCACTCTACATTAGTAGTAGTGATACCAACACTACCACTCTACATTAGTAGTAGTGATACCAACACTACCACTCTACATTAGTAGTAGTGATACCAACACTACCACTCTACATTAGTAGTAGTAATACCAACACTACCACTCTACATTAGTAGTAGTGATACCAACACTACCACTCTACATTAGTAGTAGTAATACCAACACTACCACTCTACATTAGTAGTCTGATACCAACACTACCACTCTACATTAGTAGTAGTGATACCAACACTACCACTCTACATTAGTAGTCTGATACCAACACTACCACTCTACATTAGTAGTAGTGATACCAACACTACCACTCTACATTAGTAGTCTGATACCAACACTACCACTCTACATTAGTAGTAGTGATACCAACACTACCACTCTACATTAGTAGTAGTGATACCAACACTACCACTCTACATTAGTAGTCTGATACCAACACTACCACTCTACATTAGTAGTAGTGATACCAACACTACCACTCTACATTAGTAGTCTGATACCAACACTACCACTCTACATTAGTAGTAGTGATACCAACACTACCACTCTACATTAGTAGTAGTGATACCAACACTACCACTCTACATTAGTAGTCTGATACCAACACTACCACTCTACATTAGTAGTAGTGATACCAACACTACCACTCTACATTAGTAGTAGTGATACCAACACTACCACTCTACATTAGTAGTCTGATACCAACACTACCACTCTACATTAGTAGTAGTGATACCAACACTACCACTCTACATTAGTAGTAGTGATACCAACACTACCACTCTACATTAGTAGTAGTGATACCAACACTACCACTCTACATTAGTAGTAGTGATACCAACACTACCACTCTACATTAGTAGTAGTGATACCAACACTACCACTCTACATTAGTAGTCTGATACCAACACTACCACTCTACATTAGTAGTAGTGATACCAACACTACCACTCTACATTAGTAGTAGTGATACCAACACTACCACTCTACATTAGTAGTAGTGATACCAACACTACCACTCTACATTAGTAGTATGATACCAACACTACCACTCTACATTAGTAGTAGTGATACCAACACTACCACTCTACATTAGTAGTATGATACCAACACTACCACTCTACATTAGTAGTCTGATACCAACACTACCACTCTACATTAGTAGTAGTGATACCAACACTACCACTCTACATTAGTAGTCTGATACCAACACTACCACTCTACATTAGTAGTAGTGATACCAACACTACCACTCTACATTAGTAGTAGTGATACCAACACTACCACTCTACATTAGTAGTAGTCATACCAACACTACCACTCTACATTAGTAGTAGTGATACCAACACTACCACTCTACATTAGTAGTAGTGATACCAACACTACCACTCTACATTAGTAGTCTGATACCAACACTACCACTCTACATTAGTAGTCTGATACCAACACTACCACTCTACATTAGTAGTAGTGATACCAACACTACCACTCTACATTAGTAGTCTGATACCAACACTACCACTCTACATTAGTAGTAGTGATACCAACACTACCACTCTACATTAGTAGTAGTCTGATACCAACACTACCACTCTACATTAGTAGTAGTGATACCAACACTACCACTCTACATTAGTAGTAGTGATACCAACACTACCACTCTACATTAGTAGTCTGATACCAACACTACCACTCTACATTAGTAGTAGTGATACCAACACTACCACTCTACATTAGTAGTCTGATACCAACACTACCACTCTACATTAGTAGTAGTGATACCAACACTACCACTCTACATTAGTAGTAGTGATACCAACACTACCACTCTACATTAGTAGTCTGATACCAACACTACCACTCTACATTAGTAGTAGTGATACCAACACTACCACTCTACATTAGTAGTAGTGATACCAACACTACCACTCTACATTAGTAGTCTGATACCAACACTACCACTCTACATTAGTAGTAGTGATACCAACACTACCACTCTACATTAGTAGTCTGATACCAACACTACCACTCTACATTAGTAGTAGTGATACCAACACTACCACTCTACATTAGTAGTAGTGATACCAACACTACCACTCTACATTAGTAGTCTGATACCAACACTACCACTCTACATTAGTAGTAGTGATACCAACACTACCACTCTACATTAGTAGTCTGATACCAACACTACCACTCTACATTAGTAGTAGTGATACCAACACTACCACTCTACATTAGTAGTATTGATACCAACACTACCACTCTACATTAGTAGTAGTCTGATACCAACACTACCACTCTACATTAGTAGTAGTCTGATACCAACACTACCACTCTACATTAGTAGTAGTGATACCAACACTACCACTCTACATTAGTAGTAGTGATACCAACACTACCACTCTACATTAGTAGTCTGATACCAACACTACCACTCTACATTAGTAGTCTGATACCAACACTACCACTCTACATTAGTAGTAGTGATACCAACACTACCACTCTACATTAGTAGTCTGATACCAACACTACCACTCTACATTAGTAGTCTGATACCAACACTACCACTCTACATTAGTAGTAGTCTGATACCAACACTACCACTCTACATTAGTAGTAGTGATACCAACACTACCACTCTACATTAGTAGTAGTGATACCAACACTACCACTCTACATTAGTAGTAGTGATACCAACACTACCACTCTACATTAGTAGTCTGATACCAACACTACCACTCTACATTAGTAGTAGTCTGATACCAACACTACCACTCTACATTAGTAGTAGTGATACCAACACTACCACTCTACATTAGTAGTAGTGATACCAACACTACCACTCTACATTAGTAGTAGTGATACCAACACTACCACTCTACATTAGTAGTCTGATACCAACACTACCACTCTACATTAGTAGTAGTGATACCAACACTACCACTCTACATTAGTAGTAGTCTGATACCAACACTACCACTCTACATTAGTAGTAGTGATACCAACACTACCACTCTACATTAGTAGTAGTGATACCAACACTACCACTCTACATTAGTAGTCTGATACCAACACTACCACTCTACATTAGTAGTAGTGATACCAACACTACCACTCTACATTAGTAGTAGTCTGATACCAACACTACCACTCTACATTAGTAGTCTGATACCAACACTACCACTCTACATTAGTAGTCTGATACCAACACTACCACTCTACATTAGTAGTAATGATACCAACACTACCACTCTACATTAGTAGTCTGATACCAACACTACCACTCTACATTAGTAGTAGTCTGATACCAACACTACCACTCTACATTAGTAGTAGTCTGATACCAACACTACCACTCTACATTAGTAGTCTGATACCAACACTACCACTCTACATTAGTAGTCTGATACCAACACTACCACTCTACATTAGTAGTCTGATACCAACACTACCACTCTACATTAGTAGTAGTGATACCAACACTACCACTCTACATTAGTAGTAGTCTGATACCAACACTACCACTCTACATTAGTAGTAGTGATACCAACACTACCACTCTACATTAGTAGTAGTGATACCAACACTACCACTCTACATTAGTAGTAGTGATACCAACACTACCACTCTACATTAGTAGTAGTGATACCAACACTACCACTCTACATTAGTAGTAGTGATACCAACACTACCACTCTACATTAGTAGTAGTCTGATACCAACACTACCACTCTACATTAGTAGTAGTCATACCAACACTACCACTCTACATTAGTAGTCTGATACCAACACTACCACTCTACATTAGTAGTATGATACCAACACTACCACTCTACATTAGTAGTCTGATACCAACACTACCACTCTACATTAGTAGTAGTGATACCAACACTACCACTCTACATTAGTAGTAGTGATACCAACACTACCACTCTACATTAGTAGTAGTGATACCAACACTACCACTCTACATTAGTAGTAGTGATACCAACACTACCACTCTACATTAGTAGTAGTGATACCAACACTACCACTCTACATTAGTAGTAGTCTGATACCAACACTACCACTCTACATTAGTAGTCTGATACCAACACTACCACTCTACATTAGTAGTAGTGATACCAACACTACCACTCTACATTAGTAGTAGTGATACCAACACTACCACTCTACATTAGTAGTCTGATACCAACACTACCACTCTACATTAGTAGTCTGATACCAACACTACCACTCTACATTAGTAGTAGTAATACCAACACTACCACTCTACATTAGTAGTAGTCTGATACCAACACTACCACTCTACATTAGTAGTCTGATACCAACACTACCACTCTACATTAGTAGTCTGATACCAACACTACCACTCTACATTAGTAGTAGTGATACCAACACTACCACTCTACATTAGTAGTCTGATACCAACACTACCACTCTACATTAGTAGTAGTGATACCAACACTACCACTCTACATTAGTAGTAGTGATACCAACACTACCACTCTACATTAGTAGTAGTCTGATACCAACACTACCACTCTACATTAGTAGTAGTGATACCAACACTACCACTCTACATTAGTAGTAGTGATACCAACACTACCACTCTACATTAGTAGTAGTGATACCAACACTACCACTCTACATTAGTAGTAGTGATACCAACACTACCACTCTACATTAGTAGTAGTGATACCAACACTACCACTCTACATTAGTAGTAGTCTGATACCAACACTACCACTCTACATTAGTAGTAGTCATACCAACACTACCACTCTACATTAGTAGTCTGATACCAACACTACCACTCTACATTAGTAGTATGATACCAACACTACCACTCTACATTAGTAGTCTGATACCAACACTACCACTCTACATTAGTAGTAGTGATACCAACACTACCACTCTACATTAGTAGTAGTGATACCAACACTACCACTCTACATTAGTAGTAGTGATACCAACACTACCACTCTACATTAGTAGTAGTGATACCAACACTACCACTCTACATTAGTAGTAGTCTGATACCAACACTACCACTCTACATTAGTAGTAGTGATACCAACACTACCACTCTACATTAGTAGTCTGATACCAACACTACCACTCTACATTAGTAGTCTGATACCAACACTACCACTCTACATTAGTAGTAGTGATACCAACACTACCACTCTACATTAGTAGTCTGATACCAACACTACCACTCTACATTAGTAGTAGTGATACCAACACTACCACTCTACATTAGTAGTAGTGATACCAACACTACCACTCTACATTAGTAGTCTGATACCAACACTACCACTCTACATTAGTAGTAGTGATACCAACACTACCACTCTACATTAGTAGTAGTCTGATACCAACACTACCACTCTACATTAGTAGTAGTGATACCAACACTACCACTCTACATTAGTAGTAGTGATACCAACACTACCACTCTACATTAGTAGTAGTGATACCAACACTACCACTCTACATTAGTAGTAGTGATACCAACACTACCACTCTACATTAGTAGTCTGATACCAACACTACCACTCTACATTAGTAGTCTGATACCAACACTACCACTCTACATTAGTAGTCTGATACCAACACTACCACTCTACATTAGTAGTAGTGATACCAACACTACCACTCTACATTAGTAGTCTGATACCAACACTACCACTCTACATTAGTAGTAGTGATACCAACACTACCACTCTACATTAGTAGTAGTGATACCAACACTACCACTCTACATTAGTAGTCTGATACCAACACTACCACTCTACATTAGTAGTAGTGATACCAACACTACCACTCTACATTAGTAGTCTGATACCAACACTACCACTCTACATTAGTAGTAGTGATACCAACACTACCACTCTACATTAGTAGTAGTGATACCAACACTACCACTCTACATTAGTAGTAGTCTGATACCAACACTACCACTCTACATTAGTAGTAGTGATACCAACACTACCACTCTACATTAGTAGTCTGATACCAACACTACCACTCTACATTAGTAGTAGTGATACCAACACTACCACTCTACATTAGTAGTAGTCTGATACCAACACTACCACTCTACATTAGTAGTAGTGATACCAACACTACCACTCTACATTAGTAGTAGTGATACCAACACTACCACTCTACATTAGTAGTCTGATACCAACACTACCACTCTACATTAGTAGTAGTGATACCAACACTACCACTCTACATTAGTAGTCTGATACCAACACTACCACTCTACATTAGTAGTAGTGATACCAACACTACCACTCTACATTAGTAGTAGTGATACCAACACTACCACTCTACATTAGTAGTAGTCTGATACCAACACTACCACTCTACATTAGTAGTAGTGATACCAACACTACCACTCTACATTAGTAGTCTGATACCAACACTACCACTCTACATTAGTAGTCTGATACCAACACTACCACTCTACATTAGTAGTAGTGATACCAACACTACCACTCTACATTAGTAGTAGTGATACCAACACTACCACTCTACATTAGTAGTAGTCTGATACCAACACTACCACTCTACATTAGTAGTAGTGATACCAACACTACCACTCTACATTAGTAGTAGTCTGATACCAACACTACCACTCTACATTAGTAGTAGTGATACCAACACTACCACTCTACATTAGTAGTAGTGATACCAACACTACCACTCTACATTAGTAGTAGTGATACCAACACTACCACTCTACATTAGTAGTATGATACCAACACTACCACTCTACATTAGTAGTCTGATACCAACACTACCACTCTACATTAGTAGTAGTGATACCAACACTACCACTCTACATTAGTAGTAGTCTGATACCAACACTACCACTCTACATTAGTAGTAGTGATACCAACACTACCACTCTACATTAGTAGTAGTCTGATACCAACACTACCACTCTACATTAGTAGTAGTCTGATACCAACACTACCACTCTACATTAGTAGTAGTGATACCAACACTACCACTCTACATTAGTAGTAGTGATACCAACACTACCACTCTACATTAGTAGTAGTCTGATACCAACACTACCACTCTACATTAGTAGTAGTGATACCAACACTACCACTCTACATTAGTAGTCTGATACCAACACTACCACTCTACATTAGTAGTCTGATACCAACACTACCACTCTACATTAGTAGTAGTGATACCAACACTACCACTCTACATTAGTAGTCTGATACCAACACTACCACTCTACATTAGTAGTAGTGATACCAACACTACCACTCTACATTAGTAGTAGTCTGATACCAACACTACCACTCTACATTAGTAGTCTGATACCAACACTACCACTCTACATTAGTAGTCTGATACCAACACTACCACTCTACATTAGTAGTAGTGATACCAACACTACCACTCTACATTAGTAGTCTGATACCAACACTACCACTCTACATTAGTAGTAGTGATACCAACACTACCACTCTACATTAGTAGTAGTGATACCAACACTACCACTCTACATTAGTAGTAGTGATACCAACACTACCACTCTACATTAGTAGTAGTCTGATACCAACACTACCACTCTACATTAGTAGTAGTGATACCAACACTACCACTCTACATTAGTAGTAGTCTGATACCAACACTACCACTCTACATTAGTAGTAGTGATACCAACACTACCACTCTACATTAGTAGTAGTGATACCAACACTACCACTCTACATTAGTAGTAGTGATACCAACACTACCACTCTACATTAGTAGTAGTGATACCAACACTACCACTCTACATTAGTAGTAGTCTGATACCAACACTACCACTCTACATTAGTAGTAGTGATACCAACACTACCACTCTACATTAGTAGTCTGATACCAACACTACCACTCTACATTAGTAGTAGTGATACCAACACTACCACTCTACATTAGTAGTAGTGATACCAACACTACCACTCTACATTAGTAGTAGTCTGATACCAACACTACCACTCTACATTAGTAGTAGTGATACCAACACTACCACTCTACATTAGTAGTAGTGATACCAACACTACCACTCTACATTAGTAGTCTGATACCAACACTACCACTCTACATTAGTAGTAGTGATACCAACACTACCACTCTACATTAGTAGTCTGATACCAACACTACCACTCTACATTAGTAGTAGTGATACCAACACTACCACTCTACATTAGTAGTAGTGATACCAACACTACCACTCTACATTAGTAGTAGTCTGATACCAACACTACCACTCTACATTAGTAGTAGTGATACCAACACTACCACTCTACATTAGTAGTCTGATACCAACACTACCACTCTACATTAGTAGTCTGATACCAACACTACCACTCTACATTAGTAGTAGTGATACCAACACTACCACTCTACATTAGTAGTAGTGATACCAACACTACCACTCTACATTAGTAGTAGTCTGATACCAACACTACCACTCTACATTAGTAGTAGTGATACCAACACTACCACTCTACATTAGTAGTAGTCTGATACCAACACTACCACTCTACATTAGTAGTAGTGATACCAACACTACCACTCTACATTAGTAGTAGTGATACCAACACTACCACTCTACATTAGTAGTAGTGATACCAACACTACCACTCTACATTAGTAGTATGATACCAACACTACCACTCTACATTAGTAGTCTGATACCAACACTACCACTCTACATTAGTAGTAGTGATACCAACACTACCACTCTACATTAGTAGTCTGATACCAACACTACCACTCTACATTAGTAGTCTGATACCAACACTACCACTCTACATTAGTAGTAGTGATACCAACACTACCACTCTACATTAGTAGTAGTGATACCAACACTACCACTCTACATTAGTAGTCTGATACCAACACTACCACTCTACATTAGTAGTAGTGATACCAACACTACCACTCTACATTAGTAGTAGTGATACCAACACTACCACTCTACATTAGTAGTCTGATACCAACACTACCACTCTACATTAGTAGTAGTGATACCAACACTACCACTCTACATTAGTAGTCTGATACCAACACTACCACTCTACATTAGTAGTCTGATACCAACACTACCACTCTACATTAGTAGTAGTGATACCAACACTACCACTCTACATTAGTAGTAGTGATACCAACACTACCACTCTACATTAGTAGTAGTGATACCAACACTACCACTCTACATTAGTAGTAGTGATACCAACACTACCACTCTACATTAGTAGTAGTGATACCAACACTACCACTCTACATTAGTAGTAGTGATACCAACACTACCACTCTACATTAGTAGTAGTGATACCAACACTACCACTCTACATTAGTAGTAGTGATACCAACACTACCACTCTACATTAGTAGTCTGATACCAACACTACCACTCTACATTAGTAGTAGTGATACCAACACTACCACTCTACATTAGTAGTAGTGATACCAACACTACCACTCTACATTAGTAGTAGTGATACCAACACTACCACTCTACATTAGTAGTAGTGATACCAACACTACCACTCTACATTAGTAGTAGTGATACCAACACTACCACTCTACATTAGTAGTAGTGATACCAACACTACCACTCTACATTAGTAGTAGTGATACCAACACTACCACTCTACATTAGTAGTCTGATACCAACACTACCACTCTACATTAGTAGTAGTGATACCAACACTACCACTCTACATTAGTAGTAGCTGATACCAACACTACCACTCTACATTAGTAGTAGTGATACCAACACTACCACTCTACATTAGTAGTAGTGATACCAACACTACCACTCTACATTAGTAGTAGTGATACCAACACTACCACTCTACATTAGTAGTAGTGATACCAACACTACCACTCTACATTAGTAGTAGTGATACCAACACTACCACTCTACATTAGTAGTAGTGATACCAACACTACCACTCTACATTAGTAGTAGTGATACCAACACTACCACTCTACATTAGTAGTAGTCTGATACCAACACTACCACTCTACATTAGTAGTAGTGATACCAACACTACCACTCTACATTAGTAGTGATACCAACACTACCACTCTACATTAGTAGTAGTGATACCAACACTACCACTCTACATTAGTAGTAGTGATACCAACACTACCACTCTACATTAGTAGTAGTGATACCAACACTACCACTCTACATTAGTAGTAGTGATACCAACACTACCACTCTACATTAGTAGTAGTGATACCAACACTACCACTCTACATTAGTAGTAGTGATACCAACACTACCACTCTACATTAGTAGTAGTGATACCAACACTACCACTCTACATTAGTAGTAGCTGATACCAACACTACCACTCTACATTAGTAGTAGTGATACCAACACTACCACTCTACATTAGTAGTAGTGATACCAACACTACCACTCTACATTAGTAGTAGTGATACCAACACTACCACTCTACATTAGTAGTAGTGATACCAACACTACCACTCTACATTAGTAGTAGTCTGATACCAACACTACCACTCTACATTAGTAGTAGTGATACCAACACTACCACTCTACATTAGTAGTCTGATACCAACACTACCACTCTACATTAGTAGTAGTGATACCAACACTACCACTCTACATTAGTAGTAGTGATACCAACACTACCACTCTACATTAGTAGTAGCTGATACCAACACTACCACTCTACATTAGTAGTAGTGATACCAACACTACCACTCTACATTAGTAGTAGTGATACCAACACTACCACTCTACATTAGTAGTAGTCTGATACCAACACTACCACTCTACATTAGTAGTAGTGATACCAACACTACCACTCTACATTAGTAGTAGTGATACCAACACTACCACTCTACATTAGTAGTAGTGATACCAACACTACCACTCTACATTAGTAGTAGTGATACCAACACTACCACTCTACATTAGTAGTAGTCTGATACCAACACTACCACTCTACATTAGTAGTAGTGATACCAACACTACCACTCTACATTAGTAGTCTGATACCAACACTACCACTCTACATTAGTAGTAGTGATACCAACACTACCACTCTACATTAGTAGTAGTGATACCAACACTACCACTCTACATTAGTAGTAGTCTGATACCAACACTACCACTCTACATTAGTAGTAGTGATACCAACACTACCACTCTACATTAGTAGTAGTGATACCAACACTACCACTCTACATTAGTAGTCTGATACCAACACTACCACTCTACATTAGTAGTAGTGATACCAACACTACCACTCTACATTAGTAGTCTGATACCAACACTACCACTCTACATTAGTAGTAGTGATACCAACACTACCACTCTACATTAGTAGTAGTGATACCAACACTACCACTCTACATTAGTAGTAGTGATACCAACACTACCACTCTACATTAGTAGTAGTGATACCAACACTACCACTCTACATTAGTAGTAGTGATACCAACACTACCACTCTACATTAGTAGTAGTGATACCAACACTACCACTCTACATTAGTAGTAGTGATACCAACACTACCACTCTACATTAGTAGTCTGATACCAACACTACCACTCTACATTAGTAGTAGTGATACCAACACTACCACTCTACATTAGTAGTAGTGATACCAACACTACCACTCTACATTAGTAGTAGTGATACCAACACTACCACTCTACATTAGTAGTAGTGATACCAACACTACCACTCTACATTAGTAGTATGATACCAACACTACCACTCTACATTAGTAGTCTGATACCAACACTACCACTCTACATTAGTAGTAGTGATACCAACACTACCACTCTACATTAGTAGTCTGATACCAACACTACCACTCTACATTAGTAGTCTGATACCAACACTACCACTCTACATTAGTAGTAGTGATACCAACACTACCACTCTACATTAGTAGTAGTGATACCAACACTACCACTCTACATTAGTAGTAGTGATACCAACACTACCACTCTACATTAGTAGTAGTGATACCAACACTACCACTCTACATTAGTAGTATGATACCAACACTACCACTCTACATTAGTAGTCTGATACCAACACTACCACTCTACATTAGTAGTAGTGATACCAACACTACCACTCTACATTAGTAGTCTGATACCAACACTACCACTCTACATTAGTAGTAGTCTGATACCAACACTACCACTCTACATTATTAGTAGTCTGATACCAACACTACCACTCTACATTAGTAGTAGTGATACCAACACTACCACTCTACATTAGTAGTAGTGATACCAACACTACCACTCTACATTAGTAGTATGATACCAACACTACCACTCTACATTAGTAGTCTGATACCAACACTACCACTCTACATTAGTAGTAGTGATACCAACACTACCACTCTACATTAGTAGTAGTGATACCAACACTACCACTCTACATTAGTAGTAGTCTGATACCAACACTACCACTCTACATTAGTAGTCTGATACCAACACTACCACTCTACATTAGTAGTAGTGATACCAACACTACCACTCTACATTAGTAGTAGTGATACCAACACTACCACTCTACATTAGTAGTCTGATACCAACACTACCACTCTACATTAGTAGTAGTGATACCAACACTACCACTCTACATTAGTAGTAGTGATACCAACACTACCACTCTACATTAGTAGTAGTGATACCAACACTACCACTCTACATTAGTAGTAGTGATACCAACACTACCACTCTACATTAGTAGTAGTGATACCAACACTACCACTCTACATTAGTAGTAGTGATACCAACACTACCACTCTACATTAGTAGTAGTGATACCAACACTACCACTCTACATTAGTAGTAGTGATACCAACACTACCACTCTACATTAGTAGTCTGATACCAACACTACCACTCTACATTAGTAGTCTGATACCAACACTACCACTCTACATTAGTAGTAGTGATACCAACACTACCACTCTACATTAGTAGTAGTGATACCAACACTACCACTCTACATTATTAGTAGTGATACCAACACTACCACTCTACATTAGTAGTAGTGATACCAATACTACCACTCTACATTAGTAGTAGTGATGCCAACACTACCACTCTACATTAGTAGTAGTGATACCAACACTACCACTCTACATTAGTAGTAGTGATACCAACACTACCACTCTACATTAGTAGTCTGATACCAACACTACCACTCTACATTAGTAGTAGTGATACCAACACTACCACTCTACATTAGTAGTAGTCTGATACCAACACTACCACTCTACATTAGCAGTAGTGATACCAACACTACCACTCTACATTAGTAGTAGTGATACCAACACTACCACTCTACATTAGTAGTAGTGATACCAACACTACCACTCTACATTAGTAGTAGTGATACCAACACTACCACTCTACATTAGTAGTAGTGATACCAACACTACCACTCTACATTAGTAGTAGTGATACCAACACTACCACTCTACATTAGTAGTAGTGATACCAACACTACCACTCTACATTAGTAGTAGTCTGATACCAACACTACCACTCTACATTAGCAGTAGTGATACCAACACTACCACTCTACATTAGTAGTGATACCAACACTACCACTCTACATTAGTAGTAGTGATACCAACACTACCACTCTACATTAGTAGTAGTGATACCAACACTACCACTCTACATTAGTAGTAGTGATACCAACACTACCACTCTACATTAGTAGTAGTGATACCAACACTACCACTCTACATTAGTAGTAGTGATACCAACACTACCACTCTACATTAGTAGTAGTGATACCAACACTACCACTCTACATTAGTAGTCTGATACCAACACTACCACTCTACATTAGTAGTAGTGATACCAACACTACCACTCTACATTAGTAGTAGTGATACCAACACTACCACTCTACATTAGTAGTAATGATACCAACACTACCACTCTACATTAGTAGTCTGATACCAACACTACCACTCTACATTAGTAGTAGTGATACCAACACTACCACTCTACATTAGTAGTCTGATACCAACACTACCACTCTACATTAGTAGTAGTGATATCAACACTACCACTCTACATTAGTAGTCTGAAATTGTAGACCCAGGAACAGATATAGCCCTTGGTTCACTCCAGACCTGTCTGCCCTTGACCAGCACAAAAACATCCTGTGGCGTACAGCATTAGCATAAAACAGCCCCCATGATTTGCAACTTTTCAGGGAAGTTAGGAACCAATACACACAATCAGTTAGGAAAACTAATGCTAGCTTTTTCAAACAGAAATTTGCATCCTGTATTACTACCTCAAAAATAGTTATAGGACACTGTAAAGTCCATGGAGAATAAGAGTACCTCCTCCCAGCTGCCCACTCCACTGAGGCTAGGAAATGCTGTCACTACCAATAAATCCATGATAATTGAGAATTTAAATTCGCATTTTTCTATTGCTGGCCATGCTTTCCACCTGGCTACCCCTACCCCGGTCAACAGCCCTGCACCCCTCACAGCAACTCGCCCAAGCCTCCTCCATTTCTCCTTCACCCAAATCCAGAAAGCTGATGTTCTGAAAGATCTGCAAAATCTGGACCCCTACAAATCAGCTGGGCTAGACAATCTGGACCCTCCCTTTCTAAAATGCAATCCCTATTACTAGCCTGTTCAACCTCTCTTTCGTATCGTCTGAGATCCCCAAAGATTGGAAACTGCCGCGATTCAAAGGGGGGATCTAGACCCAAACTGCTACAGACCTATATCTATCCTTCCCTGCCCTTCTAAGGTCTTCAAAAGCCAAGTTAACAAACAGATTTCCGACCATTTCGAATCCCACCGTACTTTCTCCGCTATGCAATCTGGCTTCCGAGCTGGTCATGGGTGCACCTCAGCCACGCTCAAGGTCCTACTATGATATCATAACAGCCATTGATAAGAGACAATACTGTGCAGCCGTATTCATTGACCTGGCCAAGGCTTTCGACTCTGTCAATCACCACATTCTTATCGGCAGACTCAATAGCCTTGGTTTCTCAAATGACTGCCTCGCCTGGTTCACCAACTACTTCTCTGATAGAGTTCAGTATGTCAAATTGGAGGGCCTGTTTTCCGGACCTCTGGCAGTCTCTATGGGGGTGCCACAGGGTTCAATTCTCGGGCCGACTCTCTTCTCTGTAAACATCAATGATGTCGTTCTTGCTGCTGGTGATTCTCTGATCCACCTCTACGCAGACGACCTCATTCTGTATACTTCTGGCCCTTCTTTGGACACTGTGTTAACTAACTTCCAGACGAGCTTCAATGCCACACAACTCTCCTTCCGTGGCCTCCAACTGCTCTTAAATGCAAGTAAAACTAAATGCATGTTCTTAAACCCACCAATGCGACTTGTACGCTCTCGTTGGCTGGCCCTCACTTCATACTCGTCGCCAAACCCACTGGCTCCAGGTCACCCACAAGTCTTTGCTAGGTAAAGCCCCGCCTTATCTCAGTTCACTGGTCCCCATAGCAGCACCCACCCGCAGCACGCGCTCCAGCAGGTATATTTCACTGGTCACCCCCAAAGCCAATTCCTACTTTGGCCGCCTTTCCTTCACGTTCTCTGCTGCCAATGACTGGAACGAACTGCAAAAATCACTGAAGCTGGAGACTCATATCTCCCTCACTAACTTCAAGCACTTCAAGCACCAGCTGTCAGAGCAGGTCACAGATCATTGCACCTGTGCATAGCCCATCCAACTACCTCATCCCCATACTGTATTTATTTATTTATTTTGCTCCTTTGCACCCCAGTATCTCTACTTGCACATTCATCTTCTGCACATCTATCACTACAGTGTTTAATTGCTATATCGTAATTACCTCACCACTATGGCCTATTTTATTGCCTTACCTCTCTTATCTTACCTAAATGTTTTTCCTATTGTGTTATTGACTGTACGTTTGTTTATTCCATGTGTAACTCTGTGTTGTTGTATGTGTCGCACTGCTTTGCTTTATCTTGGCCAGGTCGTAGTTGTAAATGAGAACTTGTTCTCAACTAGCCACCTGGTTAAATAAAGGTGAAATAAAAAGATTTAAAAAATAGTGGTCTGGCCTCGCTCAGAAGTCCCTGGTGGCTCTGTGGTTTGTGTGTAGAGGTGTGTGTGTGTGTGTAGATTGTGTGTGTGTAGAGGTGTGTGTGTAGATTGTGAGTGTGTAGATAGAGAGAGTGTGTGTACCTGGTAATGACTCCCCCCCCCGCTCCAGATGTCAAACTCAGCAGTATACCACAGCTGGTTAACTCCTGCTGTGTGGCCTGTCAGGACAGTAGAACAGCTGGTTAACTCCTGCTGTGTGGCCTGTCAGGACAGTATAACAGCTGGTTAACTCCTGCAGTGTGGCCTGTCAGGACAGTAGAACAGCTGGTTAACTCCTGCTGTGTGGCCTGTCAGGACAGTAGAACAGCTGGTTAACTCCTGCTGTGTGGCCTGTCAGGACAGTAGAACAGCTGGTTAACTCCTGCTGTGTGGCCTGTCAGGACAGTAGAACAGCTGGTTAACTCCTGCTGTGTGGCCTGTCAGGACAGTATAGCAGCCTCTTCTCTCGGTTTCTCTCTCTGTTCTCTCTCTCTTCTCTCTCTACTCTCTCTCTTTCTCTCTCTCTCTTCTCTCGCTCTCTTCTCTCGCTCTCTTCTCTCGCTCTCTTCTCTCTCTCTCTCTCTCTCTCTCTCTCTTCTCTCGCTTTCTCTCTCTCACTCTCTTCTCTCTCTGTCTCTCTCTCTCTCTCCCTCTTCTCTCTCTCCCTCTCTTTCTCTGTCTCTCTCTTTCTCTCTCTTCTCTCGCTCTCTTCTCTCGCTCTCTTCTCTCTCTCTTCTCTCGCTCTCTTCTCTCTCCCTCTCTCCCTCTCTCTCTCCCTCTCTCTCTCCCTCTCTCTCTCTCTCTCTCTCTCTCTCTCTCTCTCTCTCTCTCTCTCTCTCTCTCTCTCTCTCTCTCTCTCTCTCTCTCTCTCTCTCTCTCTCTCTCTCTCTCTCTCTCTCTCTCTCTCTCTCTCTCTCTCTCTCTCTCTCTGTCCCTCAGACTGTGTAGTGTATCTGTATATCAGGTGTATATTGCTGACAGTGGTCTTTTCCCAGTCTAGTCCAGGTCAGGGGAGACGGACCAGGGTGCCTTAAGTACAGGGGAGATGCGTGGTTGGCTGGTCGATTGATTGATTGAAAGCTGAAGTGTCAAGGGGAAAAACACCAGGAGTTTGATGTTTTTATGAAGGAGTGATTAAAATGTTGTTGAGTAGAATCCCACTTCCTGGTTCAACGTCTTTATGAAACCGAACGAGTCAAAGATGGCGTCAGGAGTTTTTAAACCTGAACAGCAAAACTCTGTGTCTCGGTGGTCAGTACAAAACTCCTGATCAGAGTCAAATTCATCAATCAAATGTATTTATAAAAGCCATTGTTGCATCAGCAGTTGTCACAACGTGGTTTACAGACACCTAGCAGGGAACATCTAAGCAGCCACACAGTGTACAGTCCAGATGTAGTGATGATAACACGTCTATAGTGTTGGATATCTCAGACCTTGGAGCATCGTATCTAGGCAACAGCAAGGTCTGGGGGAGGATGTCTCTGATATAGTCCTATACTGCTGATAACACGTCTATAGTGTTGGATATCTCAGACCCTGGAGCATCGTATCGAGGCAACAACCAGGTCTGGGGGAGGATGTCTCTGATATAGTCCTATACTGCTGATAACACGTCTATAGTGTTGGATATCTCAGACCTTGGAGCATCGTTCCAAGATGGCGTAGCAGTCAGGCGTCTTTGTTTTGTCGTGTCCCGTGTATATATATTTTTTCTTCGCATATATTTCGTTTCCATTTTTTTAAATATTTTTTTAACCTCAACTTCAACAAACTCTCCTGCAACCCGCCTCACTTCTGCCTGAATAAGGCAGTTAACC
>NC_074704.1:2768444-2775944 GCF_029448725.1 Salvelinus fontinalis
ACTATTATAACTATTACTACTAGTATAACTATTATAACTATTACTACTAGTATAACTAGTATAACTAGTATAACTATTACTACTATTATAACTATTACTAGTATTACTATTATAACTACTACTACTATTCTACTATTATAACTATTACTACTATTACTACTGTTATAACTATTACTACTAGTATAACTATTATAAATATTATAACTAGTATAACTATTATAAATATTATAACTATTATAACTATTACTTCTATTATAACTAATACTACTATTACAGCTATTATAACTATTATAACTATTATAACTATTATAACTATTACTACTATTACAACTATTATAACTATTACTACTAGTATAACTATTTTAACTATTATAACTATTACTACTAGTATAACTATTACCTATATTATAACTAGTATAACTATTAATAATATTACAACTAGTATAACTATTATAACTATTACTTGTATTATAACTATTCCTACTATTACAACTATTATAACTATTATTACTAGTATAACTATTATAACTATCACTACTGTTAGAACTATTACTACTATTACTACTATTATAACTATTACTACTATTATAACTATTATAACTATTATAACTATTACTACTAGTATAACTATTACTACTAGTATTACTATTACCTCTATTATAACTATTACTACTATTATAACTATTATAACTATTACTACTAGTATAACTATTACCTATATAATAACTATTACCTATATTATAACTATTACTACTAGTAT
This sequence comes from Salvelinus fontinalis, assembly GCF_029448725.1. Lineage (NCBI taxonomy): Eukaryota > Metazoa > Chordata > Actinopteri > Salmoniformes > Salmonidae > Salvelinus > Salvelinus fontinalis. The sequence goes on from NC_074704.1 coordinate 2,769,205, forward strand.
AACTAGTATAACTAGTATAACTAGTATAACTAGTATAACTATTATAACTATTACTAGTATTACTATTATAACTACTACTACTATTCTACTATTATAACTATTACTACTATTACAACTATTATAACTATTACTACTAGTATAACTATTATAACTATTACTACTAGTATAACTAGTATAACTAGTATAACTATTACTACTATTATAACTATTACTAGTATTACTATTATAACTACTACTACTATTCTACTATTATAACTATTACTACTATTACTACTGTTATAACTATTACTACTAGTATAACTATTATAAATATTATAACTAGTATAACTATTATAAATATTATAACTAGTATAACTATTATAACTATTACTTCTATTATAACTAATACTACTATTACAACTATTACAACTATTATAACTATTATAACTATTATAACTATTATAACTATTACTACTATTACTACTATTATAACTATTACTACTATTATAACTATTATACTATTGCCTCTATTATAACTATTACTACTATTACAGCTATTATAACTATTACTACTATTATAACTATTACTACTATTATAACTAGTATAACTATTACTACTATTACTACTATTACTACTATTATAACTGCTACTACTATTATAACTATTACTACTATTATAACTACTACTATTACTACTATTATAACTATTACTACTATTATAACTACTACTATTACTACTATTATAACTATTACTACTATTATAACTACTACTATTACTACTATTATAACTATTATAACTATTACTACTATTATAACTATTATAACTATTATAACTACTACTACTATTATAACTATTACTACTATTATAACTATTACTACTATTACTACTATTATAACTATTACTACTATTATAACTATTATAACTATTATAACTATTACTACTATTACTACTATTATAACTATTACTACTATTATAACTATTACTACTATTATAACTATTACTACTATTATAACTATTATAACTATTATAACTACTACTATTATAACTATTACTACTATTATAACTACTACTATTACTACTATTATAACTATTATAACTACTACTATTATTATAACTATTATAACTATTACTACTATTATAAATATTAATTGAAGTACTATCCAGCTAGCTGGCTCCATTGCAGGGAGCCAGCTAGCTGGATAGTATTGCAGGAGCAGCACATGTTGTACATGTTGGGTTATATTATGTTAAATACATCCATTATAATTATTAAAACCTTTTTCAACTAATACACTGGAGTATTGCTATTATTACTATTTTTATATGAATTAAAGCCTATTTTATTGTCATATATATTGTGTTATATATTGTTATTATATTAAATGTAATTATGGAATGTGTCTGATTTTGATTGTTAAATGTTATTATATTATTATATATATACATATATTGTTATACTAATTAAAACTGATGTATCCCCTATACTAATCAGCTGGGGGGTGCAGACGAGCCGGAGCGTTACTACTCCACCCTGCCGGGACCTCTGAGGACGAGGGCGAGTCAAGGGGGGGCCACGGCCAGGAGGAAGGAGGGAGAGGGGGGAGGAGCGGGGGGAGGAGGGGTGAGACATTCCCTCTACCAGTCCCCTCACCTGCTGCTGCTGCAGGGATACAACAAACAGGTACCATCTACATTACCTGACTGATACATGTTGGGATATATCATACAGCAGACAGACAGGTACCAACTATATATATTGAATGTATATTGTGTTATATATACAGAATATTTAATATACATAGTGTTATATATACAGTATATTTAGTATATATTATATATATATTTAATATATATACAGTATATGTAATATATATTGTTATATTTACAGTATATATAATATATTTAGTATATATTATATATATATATTTTATATATATCCAGTATATATAATATATATTGTTATATTTACAGTGTATATATAATATATAGTGTTATATATACAGTATATTTAGTATATAGTATATATATATTTAATATGTATATATAATATATATTGTTATATTTCCAGTATATATAATATATAGTGTTATATATACAGTATATTTAGTATATATTATATATATATTTAATATGTATATATAATATATATATATAATATTGTTATATTTCCAGTATATATAATATATAGTGTTATATATACAGTATATTTAGTATATATTATATATATATTTAATATATATCCAGTATATATAATATATATTGTTATATTTCCAGTATATATAATATATAGTGTTATATATACAGTATATTTAGTGTATATTATATATATATTTAATATGTATATATAATATATATTGTTATATTTCCAGTATATATAGTAATATAATATAATATATAGTGTTATATATATACAGTATATTTAGTATATATTATATATATATATTTAATATATATCCAGTATATATAATATATAGTGTTATATATACAGTATATTTAGTATATATTATATATATATTTAATATGTATATACAATATATATATAATATATATTGTTGTATATCCAGTATATATAATATATAGTGTTATATATACAGTATATTTAGTATATATTATATATTTAATAAATATCCAGTATATATAATATATATTGTTATATTTACAGTATATATAATATATAGTGTTATATATACTGGATATATATTATATATTATATATTTCCAGTATATATAATATATATTGTGTTATATATTCCAGGACTGCCTGGTGTACCTGTTGAACAGAGAGCAGCACACTGTGGGTCAGGAGACCCCGTCAGCCCGACCAAACATCTGCCTGTCCTCTCCTGACATCCTGCCTCTCCACTGTCGTCTCCACCGCGTCCCCCGTCGCCATGGCAGCACCCCCAACAACAACAACCCCTCCGCAGCCGCCGCCGCCATCACCGGGGACGACCGCTTCTGCGTTGCCGTGGAGCCCATCCCCAACGCGACGGTCCTGGTCAACTTCTCCCGGTGCGAGCAATCCACCCAGCTTCGCCATGGCGACCTGCTGTCGTTCGGAGCCCACTACATCTTCCTGTATAAGGACCCGACGGGTGCCAAACCCCTCCCCGCCCAGACGCTGGCACGCCTCCGAACCCTGGGGCAGCTTTACGAGGCTGGGGGAGGAGGGGGGGTGGAGACGGACGGTGGGACAGAGGGGGGAGGGACCTGTAAGATGTGTGGCTCATTGTTAAAGGACAAGGGGGCGTTGTCCTCCCAAACCGGCCCCCCCGCCAGGCGCAGTTTCAAACCACACCTGGTGAAACCCCGAGGAGGGGGGGTGGGGGGGACAGGCGTCGTGACGACGGTCTTGGCGGGACAGAACCAGAAGAGACGCCTGCATTTGGACTTTGAACAGGTAAATACAGGTTGTTGTAGAGTCATCAGTGGATGTATTGATCCCGTGTCGTCACGTTGAACAGGTAAATACAGGTTGTTGTAGGGTAATCAGTGGATGTATTGATCCCGTGTCGTCACGTTGAACAGGTAAATATAGGTTGTAGAGTCATCAGTGGATGTATTGATCCCGTGTCGTCACGTTGAACAGGTAAATATAGGTTGTTGTAGAGTAATCAGTGGATGTATTGATCCCGTGTCGTCACGTTGAACAGTTAAATACAGGTTGTTGTAGAGTCATCAGTGGATGTATTGATCCCGTGTCGTCACGTTGAACAGGTAAATACAGGTTGTTGTAGGGTAATCAGTGGATGTATTGATCCCGTGTCGTCACGTTGAACAGGTAAATATAGGTTGTAGAGTCATCAGTGGATGTATTGATCCCGTGTCGTCACGTTGAACAGGTAAATATAGGTTGTTGTAGAGTAATCAGTGGATGTATTGATCCCGTGTCGTCACGTTGAACAGTTAAATACAGGTTGTTGTAGAGTCATCAGTGGATGTATTGATCCCGTGTCGTCACGTTGAACAGTTAAATACAGGTTGTTGTAGAGTCATCAGTGGATGTATTGATCCCGTGTCGTCACGTTGAACAGGTTGTTGTAGGGTAATCAGTGGATGTATTGATCCCGTGTCGTCACGTTGAACAGGTAAATATAGGTTGTAGAGTAATCAGTGGATGTATTGATCCCGTGTCGTCACGTTGAACAGGTTGTTGTAGAGTAATCAGTGGATGTATTGATCCCGTGTCGTCACGTTGAACAGGTTGTTGTAGAGTAATCAGTGGATGTATTGATCCCGTGTCGTCACGTTGAACAGGTAAATATAGGTTGTAGAGTAATCAGTGGATGTATTGATCCCGTGTCGTCACGTTGGACAGGTAAATATAGGTTGTTGTAGAGTCATCAGTGGATGTATTGATCCCGTGTCGTCACGTTGGAAGTCCAGGAATAGCTGCCCCAATGTTTATTGAGTTGAGTCGGAACTGAACTGAATCAAAGTGAACTGAATCATTTAATTTCATCACAGGCCCACGAGGACGCCCTGGTGAGCAGGATCATGTCTCTGATCGAGCCGGGCGGAGACGACCACAAGTTAGCCCCCGCCTACCTGCTGTGTCTCTGCATACAGCACTCTGCCGCCGCCTTCCCTCCAGGCTGCTTCGGCAAACTGCTGCTGAAGATAGTTCGATGCATCCAGACTATCTCCTGGGTGAGAGGGAGGGGCCTAGACGGAGAGGGAGGGGCCTAGACGGAGAGGGAGGGGGGGTTTGGAAGGGGTAGGAGAGGTTTAGGTGGAGAGGGAGCTGCCTAGATGGAGTGGGAGGGGTTTGGAAGGGGTAGGAGAGGTTTAGGTGGAGAGGGAGCTGCCTAGATGGAGTGGGAGGGGTTTGGAAGGGGTAGGAGAGGTTTAGGTGGAGAGGGAGCTGCCTAGATGGAGTGGGAGGGGTTTGGAAGGGGTAGGAGAGGTTTAGGTGGAGAGGGAGCTGCCTAGATGGAGTGGGAGGGGTTTGGAAGGAGTAGGAGAGGTTTAGAAGGAGAGGGAGGGGCCTAGACAGAGAGGGAGGGGCCTAGACGGAGAGGGAGGGGCCTAGACGGAGAGGTTTGGAAGGGGTAAGAGGGGTTTAGGTGGAGAGGGAGGGGTTTAGAAGGGGTAGGAGAGGTTTAGGTGGAGAGGGAGGGGTTTAGAAGGGGTAGGAGGGGTTTAGGTGGAGAGGGAGGGGCCTAGACGGAGTGGGAGGGGTTTGGAAGGGGTAGGAGAGGTTTAGAAGGAGAGAGAGGGGCCTAGACAGAGAGGGAGGGGCCTAGACGGAGAGGGAGGGGCCTAGACGGAGAGGTTTGGAAGGGGTAGGAGGGGTTTAGGTGGAGAGGGAGGGGTTTAGAAGGGGTAGGATAGGTTTAGGTGGAGAGGGAGGGGTTTAGAAGGGGTAGGAGGGGTTTAGGTGGAGAGGGAGGGGCCTAGACGGAGTGGGAGGGGTTTGGAAGGGATAGGAGAGGTTTAGGTGGAGAAGGAGGGGTTTAGAAGGGGTGTGTGTGTGTGTGTGTGTGTGTGTGTGTGTGTGTGTGTGTGTGTGTGTGTGTGTGTGTGTGTGTGTGTGTGTGTGTGTGTGTGTAAAGTTACAGAGTGTAAAGTTACAGAGACCTGAGAGAAACCTAGTTAGAGAGAGAGAGACTTTTCTGTTAGAACGTTAGATCCACCTCCACACCTCACTGTTAAATCTTTGATGAGCTTCTAATTGCAGTGTGTGTGTTTCAGGAGAAGACAAAGGAATTGGCACAGAAGCAAGCTCAGCAGTGAGTATCACATTCCGCCTTGTAGCACTGTGTGTGTGTGTGACCCCTCATTCTCCTCTCTCTCTTCTTTCTCCTCTCAATTCAATTTAAGGGCTTTATTGCCATGGGAACCATATGTTAACATTGCCAAAGCAAGTGAAATAAATAATAAACAAAAGTGAAATAAACAATACAAATTTACAGTAAACATTACACTCACAACAATTTCAAAAGAATAAAGACATTTCAAATGTCGTATTATGTCTATATAAAGTGTTGTAAGTACACAAGGGAAAATAAATAAGCATAAATATGGGTTGTATTTACAATGGTGTTTGTTCTTCACTGGTTGCCCTTTTCTTGTGGCAACAGGTCACAAATCTTGCTGCTGTGATGCATACTGTGGAATTTCACCCAGTAGATATGGGAGTTTATCAAAATTGGGTTTGTTTTCAAATTCTTTGTGGATCTGTGTGATCTGAGGGAAATATGTGTCTCTAATATGGTCATACATTTGTCAGGAAGTTAGGAAGTGCAGCTCGGTTTCCACCTCATTTTGTGGGCAGTGTGCACATAGCCTGTCTTGTCTTGAGAGCAAGGTCTGACTACGGCGGTCTTTCTCAATAGCAAAGCTATGCTCTCTCTCTCTCCTCTCTTTCCCCTCTCTCTTCTCTCTCTCTCCTCCTCTCTCTCCACTGTCCCATCTCCTCTCTCCCACCTCTTGCTCTCCTCTCCTGTCTCTCTCCCCTCTCTCCCCTCCTCTCTCTCTCCTCTCTCCCCTCTCTCCTTTCTCGCCTCCTCTTGCTCTCCTCTCCTGTCTCTCTCCCCTCTCTCCCCTCCTCTCTCTCTCCTCTCTCCCCTCTCTCCTTTCTCGCCTCCTCTCTCTCTCCTCTCCTGTCTCTCCCCTCTCTCCTCTCCCGCCTCTCTCTCTCCCCTCCTCTCTCTCTCCTCTTTCCTCACTCTCCTCTCTCCCCTCTCTCCTTTCTCCCCGCCTCTCTCTCTCCTCTCCTGTCTCTCTCTTCTCTCTCTAGTCAGGACCCGGCCTCCCTG
>NC_074704.1:2778444-2795944 GCF_029448725.1 Salvelinus fontinalis
AGGTCATGTCTCTCTAGCTCACCACTGAGGATAGAGGTCATGTCTCTCTAGCTCACCACTGAGGATAGAGGTCATGTCTCTCTAGCTCACCACTGAGGATAGACGTCATGTCTGTCTACCTCACCACTGAGGATAGAGGTCATGTCTCTCTAGCTCACCACTGAGGATAGAGGTCATGTCTCTCTAGCTCACCACTGAGGATAGAGGTCATGTCTCTCTAGCTCACCACTGAGGATAGAGGTCATGTCTGTCTACCTCACCACTGAGGATAGAGGTCATGTCTGTCTACCTCACCACTGAGGATAGAGGTCATGTCTCTCTAGCTCACCACTGAGGATAGAGGTCATGTCTCTCTAGCTCACCACTGAGGATAGAGGTCATGTCTGTCTAGCTCACCACTGAGGATAGAGGTCATGTCTGTCTACCTCACCACTGAGGATAGAGGTCATGTCTCTCTAGCTCACCACTGAGGATAGAGGTCATGTCTCTCTAGCTCACCACTGAGGATAGAGGTCATGTCTCTCTAGCTCACCACTGAGGATAGAGGTCATGTCTGTCTAGCTCACCACTGAGGATAGAAGTCATGTCTGTCTAGTTTACCACTGAGGATAGAGGTCATGTCTGTCTAGCTCACCACTGAGGATAGAGGTCATGTCTGTCTAGTTCACCACTGAGGATAGAGGTCATGTCTGTCTAGCTCACCACTGAGGATAGAGGTCATGTCTGTCTAGCTCACCACTGAGGATAGAGGTCATGTCTGTCTAGCTAACGTGTGTGTGTAGCTAACGTGTGTGTGTAGCTAACGTGTGTGATTGTGTAGCTAATGTGTGTGTAGCTAACATGTGTGTGTGTAGCTAACGTGTGTGTGTGTAGCTAACGTGTGTGTAGCTAATGTGAGTTGGTAGCTAACGTGTGTGTGTGTGTGTGTTTGTGTCTAACCTGTGTGTGTGTTTGTGTGTGTGTGTGTGTGTGTGTGTGTGTGTTTGTGTCTAACCCGTGTGTGTGTGTGTGTGTGTGTGTGTGTGTGTGTGTTTGTGTCTAACCCGTGTGTGTGTGTGTGTGTGTGTGTGTTTGTGTCTAACCTGTGTGTGTGTGTGTGTGTGTGTGTGTGTGTGTGTGTGTGTGTGTGTGTGTGTGTGTGTGTGTGTGTGTGTGTGTGTTTGTGTCTAACCTGTGTGTGTGTGTGTGTGTGTTTGTGTCTAACCTGTGTGTGTGTGTGTGTGTGTGTGTGTGTGTGTTTGTGTCTAACCTGTGTGTGTGTGTGTGTGTGTGTGTGTGTGTGTGTGTGTGTGTGTGTGTGTGTGTTTGTGTCTAACCTGTGTGCGTGTGTGTGTGTTTGTGTCTAACCTGTGTGCGTTCCAGTCCCTGTACATAGTACTTCCTGGTCTGCTGGACTGTAACCCATTCCCAGTGGACAGCTCTGAACCCTGCTGGAGAGGAGGTACAGGGTTTCCTGAGCCCGTACGCAGGGTCCTGCAGGTACCATACATACACACACACACACACACACACACACACACACACACACACACATGGACAGACACACACACACACACATGGACAGACACACACACACACACACACACACACACACACACACACACACACACACACACACACACACACACACACACACACACACACACACACACACACACACACACACACACACACATGATTCCTGCATGGAATATCTTTGGCATTATACATTTTTACATTTCTGTCACTAACCTGTGTGTGTGTGTGTGTGTGTGTGTGTGTGTGTGTGTGTGTGTGTGTGTGTGTGTGTGTCTGTCTGTCTGTCTGTCTGTCTGTCTGTCTGTCTGTCTGTCTGTCTGTCTGTCTGTCTGTCTGTCTGTCTGTCTGTCTGTCTGTCTGTCTGTCTGTCTGTCCAGGTGTTCCAGTGCAGTCAGGAGTTACTCCAGGGGTACCAGGTCCACCCAGAGGTCCAGGCCCAGATGTTCTCCTACCTCTTCTTCTTCTCTAACGTATCTCTCTTCAACCAGCTCATGGACAAGGGTGAGACACACGTGGACGCACACACACGCAAATGGACAGACACGCACACAAACACACATGGACTGACACACAAACACACACAAACGTTTACAATCCATTTGACAGTTTAATAATTTATCCAGAACGACTTCCAGTCAGTCATTCATCTAGAGATAGCTAGGTGAGACAACCACATCTCAGTCCTTCATCTAGAGATAGCTAGGTGAGACAACCACATCTCAGTCCTTCATCTAGAGATAGCTAGGTGAGACCACCACATCTCAGTCATTCATCTAGAGATAGCTAGGTGAGACAACCACATCTCAGTCATTCATCTGGAGATAGCTAGGTGAGACCACCACATCTCAGTCATTCATCTAGAGATAGCTAGGTGAGACCACCACATCTCAGTCATTCATCTAGAGATAGCTAGGTGAGACAACCACATCTCAGTCATTCATCTGGAGATAGCTAGGTGAGACAACCACATCTCAGTCATTCATCTTGAGATAGCTAGGTGAGACCACCACATCTCAGTCATTCATCTTGAGATAGCTAGGTGAGACCACCACATCTCAGTCATTCATCTAGAGATAGCTAGGTGAGACAACCACGTCTCAGTCATCGTAAGTACATTTTCCTCATTAAGGTAGTTATCAGCAAGGTCAGAGCTAGAAGGAAAGTGCGAGTGATTTTTCACAAAAGGCAAGGCTGTGCCTGTTGAAAGGCACGTACATATTTTGTCTTGCCCATTCACCCTCTGAATGACACACATACACAATCCATGTCTCAATTGTCTCAAGGCTTAAACATCCTTCATTCACCTGTCTCCTCCAGTCAATGCCAAAAGAGAATGCCAAGAGTGGGCAAAACTGTCACCAAGGCAAAGGGTGGCTGCTTTGAAAAATGTCAAATATAAAATATAATTTGATTTGTTTAACACTTTTTTGGGTTACTACTTGATTCCATACGTGTTATTTCATAGTTTTGATGTCTTCACTATTATTCTACATTGTAGACAATAGTACAAATAAAGAAAATCTCTTGAATGAGTAGGTGTGTCCAAACTTTTGACTGGTACTGTATCTATATATATATATATATATATGTGCTTTTATTTCTTTCATCACATTCCCAGTAGGTCAGAAGTTTACATTCACTCAATTAGTATTTGGTAGCATTGCCTTTAAACTGTTTAACTTGGGTCAAATGTTTCGGGTTGTCTTTCACAAGCTTCTCACAATAAGTTTGGTTGAATTTTGACCCATTCCTCCTGACAGAGCTGGGGTAGTGAGTGTTTTAATAATACTGATGGGAACATTCATGAGGTAGTGAGTGTTTTAATAATACTGATGGGAACATTCATGAGGTAGTGAGTGTTTTAATAATACTGATGGGAACATTCATGAGGTAGTGAGTGTTTTAATAATACTGATGGGAACATTCATGAGGTAGTGAGTGTTTTAATAATACTGATGGGAACATTCATGAGGTAGTGAGTGTTTTAATAATACTGATGGGAACATTCATGAGGTAGTGAGTGTTTTAATAATACTGATGGGAACATTCATGAGGTAGTGAGTGTTTTAATAATACTGATGGGAACATTCATGAGGTAGTGAGTGTTTTAATAATACTGATGGGAACATTCATGAGGTAGTGAGTGTTTTAATAATACTGATGGGAACATTCATGAGGTAGTGAGTGTTTTAATAATACTGATGGGAACATTCATGAGGTAGTGAGTGTTTTAATAATACTGATGGGAACATTCATGAGGTAGTGAGTGTTTTAGTAATACTGATGGGAACATTCATGAGGTAGTGAGTGTTTTTAATATTTTATCAGAACTAAGAGTGTTGTATTTGGTACAGATCATTAAGTACTAGACCTCAGTCCAGTAATGAATGATGTGGCAGTTGAGCAAGTAGCTAGAGGAAACTCTTCAACTGGTTGAATCAATGTTGTTTCAACGTCATTTGCCAACGTATTTGTGACGTGGAGTCCAGGTGTAAAACACAGTTGGGATTTGCAAAGTAATCAACCAGTGTTGTTTCCATTTCATTTCAACCAAAACATTGAAAATGTGGGTTAAACTTCAATTGAAATACAATTCCACTCGGCATAAACTGGTTGAATCAATGTCGTTTCAATGTAATATGTCAAAGTGTCGTGACGTGACATCTAGGTGGAAAATACATTTGGATGTCAACCTTAGAAACAGATTAATCCTCATGAATAAGGAACCATGAAAAATAGTCAAAATTAACCCGCTTTAATCTAAAGGTTTGTCAGAGGAAATAAACACACACACACAGAGAAACACACACACAGAGAAACACACACATATACACACAGAGAAACACACACACACACAGACACACACAGAGAAACACACACACACAGAGAAACACACACACAGAAAGAAACACAGAGAGAAACACACAGACACACACACACACACACACACACACAGAAACACACAGAGAGAAACACACAGAGATACACACAGAGAAACACAGACAGAGAGGCACACTTCCATTAGTCTGCCTCGGGGTAAATCCCTAGACGAGGAATTGTGTGTGTGTGTGTGTGTGTGTGTGTGTGTGTGTGTGTGTGTGTGTGTGTGTGTGTGTGTGTGTGTGTGTGTGTGTGTGTGTGTGTGTGTGTGTGTGTGTGTGTGTGTGTGTGTGTCAGCATTTTGACGGAGGAGGGGAAAGCAACTCGTGCTTTAGATTTGTCCTTGACCACCTCCCACCTCCCCTCTTCTCTTTTCCTCTGATAGGCTTTATTAATGGAGGGGGGGATGGGGGAGGAAGAGAGATGTCTGGGATGGAGGGTAAGATGGGGGAGCTAAAAGCAATGTAGGGTGAGAGCTGATGACCTTCCTAATAGAGATATTTCTCTCTCTCCCCCTTTCTTTCTCTCTTTCTCTCTCTCTCTCCCCCTTTCTTTCTCTCTTTCTTTATCTCTCTCTCTCCCCCTTTCTCTCTCTCTTTCTTTCTCTCTCTCTCTTTCTCTTTCTCTCTCTCTTCCTCTCTCCCCCTTTCTCTCTCTCTCTCTCTCTCTCTCTCTCTCTCCCCTTTCTCTCGCTGTCTCTCTCTCTGTGTTTGAAAGCACTAGATGTATTAATGTATATATAGACTACATGCTCACTACGGGGCAGCTCTAGCAGGGCAGAAATTTGACCAACTGACTTGTTGGAAAAGTAGCATCCTATGACAGTGCCACGTTGAAAGTCACTGAGCTCTTCAGTAAGGCCATTCTACTGCCAATGTTTGTCTATGGAGATTGCATGGCTGTGTGCTCGATATTATACACCTGTATACGCTTGAAGGGGTGTACACACACTGCTGGCCATGTAGTGTATCTGTTTCTCTCTCTGTTCATTGATGTTTCTCTGGCGGCGATGGTATCCATGGCAACAGCAGGTAGAGCCGATGTCAGATGCCATAGCAACCAGGGCAGAGAGAGGCAGAGAGAGATAGCTGAGTGGTATTGTGTGTTAGTGTTTGCTGTGACAAACGGTGACCTGTAAGCAGATTATATCAGAAGACCATTTCTGCTGAGGACTAAGGTCCAGGTTTTGTGTGTGTTGTGTCTGAGGGGTTAAGGTTCAGTCTCTCAGAGCAGCGAGGACATATGATCATATTCCCAGACTGTAAGCCTATTAATTAAGGGGAGGGGGTGATGGGGGGAACCCATTGGCTGGGGCGGAGGGGGGGTGGAGCTGTAACCCTGGGGTGAAGGAGGAGGGGGTATGGAGCTGTACCCCTGGGGTGAAGGAGGAGGGGATATGGAGCTGTACCCCTGGGGTGAAGGAGGAGGGGGTATGGAGCTGTACCCCTGGGGTGAAGGAGGAGGGGGTATGGAGCTGTACCCCTGGGGTGGGGTAGGAGGGGGTGATGGAGGAGGGGGTGATGGAGCTGTACCCCTGGGGGGGTAGGAGGGGGTGATGGAACTGTACCCCTGGGGTGGGGTAGGAGGGGGTATGGAGCTGTACCCCTGGGGTGGGGTAGGAGGGGGTATGGAGCTGTACCCCTGGGGTGGGGTAGGAGGGGGTGATGGAGGAGGGGGTGATGGAGCTGTACCCCTGGGGTGGGGTAGGAGGGGGTGATGGAGGAGGGGGTGATGGAGCTGTACCCCTGGGGTGGGGTAGGAGGGGGTGATGGAGGAGGGGGTGATGGAGGAGGGGGTGATGGAGCTGTACCCCTGGGGTGGGGTAGGAGGGGGTGATGGAGGAGGGGGTGATGGAGGATGGGGTGATGGAGCTGTACCCCTGGGGTGGGGTAGGAGGAGGTGATGGAGGATGGGGTGATGGAGCTGTACCCCTGGGGGGGGGGGGGGGGGGGGGGGGGTAGGAGGAGGTGAAGGAGGAGGAGGGTTGGACAGGGATTAGCTGCTGTACCTCTTAAAGTGACACTAATGACTCCAGTCTCATTTCCACCTCATGTAATACCTGGTTTACTGAACAAAAGGCACCTCTCAATAGGTGGTCCAGGTTAGTCATGACATGTGGGGGGTGGGGGGGGGGGGGGGGGGGGGCTAGAAAGAGAGAGAGCGGAAGAGGGGGATAGAGAGAGAGCGGAAGAGGGGGAGAGGGGGAGAGAGAGAGCGGAAGAGGGGGAGAGAGCGAGCGGAAGAGGGGGAGAGAGAGAGTACATCAGTCTAATTCTGTGACATCGCTGTTAGGAAGGTCACCCGTTCTCACCCTACACCACTTTTAGTCTCCCCCTCCCTCACCCACTCACCCCTCCCTCACCAAACATGTAGCAGGCTGATAGAGAGTAATGATTGGTGGACTGCAGTCTCTGCTGTCTCCATAGTAACACCTAACTGCACAGAATTCTATGTGTGTGTGCATGTGTGTCTGACTCTGTAGTTCTGGTTAGCCACTCGATGGTGTGTGTGTGTGTGTGTGTGTGTGTGTGTGTGTGTGTGTGTGTGTGTGTGTGTGTGTGTGTGTGTGTGTGTGTGTGTGTGTGTGTGTGTGTGTGTGTGTGTGTGTGTGTGTGTGTGTGTGTGAGAGAGAGAGAGTGAGAGAGGGTGAGAGAGAGTGAGAGAGAGTGAGAGAGAGAGAGAGAGAGAGAGAGAGAGAGAGAGAGAGATGTGGAAGACTAACCAGACAGGTGTGGAATGTGTTCTGGTATAACTGTGGAAATAACGGTATCTTTATTTGTGTGGTGTCTGTCTCTGTGTGTGTGTGGTGTAGGTCCGTCGCGGGGCTGGTTCCAGCGCTCTAAGGTTCTCCAGGTTCAGGCCTGTGTCAGGATGGTTCTAGAGTGGACTAGGAAGGCGGGGCTTAGTTACCTGGCAGACAAGTTCTTCAACAAGTTCAACAGCGCTGTCAGCATCCTGGCCACACCCCCTCAGCAGCTAACACAGGTAACATCACACACCTGACCTCTGACCCTGTCAGCATCCTGGCCACACCCCCTCAGCAGCTTACACAGGTAACATCACACACCTGACCTCTGACCCTGTCAGCATCCTGGACACACCTCCTCAGCAGCTAACACAGGTAACATCACACACCTGACCTCTGACCCTGTCAGCATCCTGGCCACACCTCCTCAGCAGCTAACACAGGTAACATCCCACACCTAACCTCTGACCCTGTCAGCATCCTGGCCACACCTCCTCAGCAGCTAACACAGGTAACATCACACACCTGACCTCTGACCCTGTCAGCATCCTGGCCACACCTCCTCAGCAGCTAACACAGGTAACATCACACACCTGACCTCTGACCCTGTCAGCATCCTGGCCACACCCCCTCAGCAGCTAACACAGGTAACATCACACACCTGACCTCTGACCCTGTCAGCATCCTGGCCACACCTCCTCAGCAGCTAACACAGGGAACATCACACACCTGACCTCTGACCCTGTCAGCATCCTGGCCACACCCCCTCAGCAGCTATCACAGGTAACATCACACACCTGACCTCTGAGCCTGTCAGCATCCTGGCCACACCCCCTCAGCAGCTAACACATGTAACATCACACACCTGACCTGGGTCAGTCATGGTGTGGGGTGGCATTTCTTTGGGGGGCCGCACAGCCCTCCATGTGCTCGCCAGAGGTAGCCTGACTGCCATTAGGTACCGAGATGAGATCCTCAGACCCCTTGTGAGACCATATGCTGGTGCGGTTGGCCCTGGGTTCCTCCTAATGCAAGACAATGCTAGACCTCATGTGGCTGGAGTGTGTCAGCAGTTCCTGCAAGAGGAAGGCATTGATGCTATGGACTGGCCCGCCCGTTCCCCAGACCTGAATCCAATTGAGCACATCTGGGACATCATGTCTCGCTCCATCCACCAACGCCACGTTGCACCACAGACTGTCCAGGAGTTGGCGGAAGCTTTAGTCCAGGTCTGGGAGGAGATCCCTCAGGAGACCATCCGCCACCTCATCAGGAGCATGCCCAGGCTATGTAGGGAGGTCATGCAGGCACGTGGAGGCCACACACACTACTGAGCCTCATTTTGACTTGTTTTAAGGACATTACATCAAAGTTGGATCAGCCTGTAGTGTGGTTTTCCACTTTAATTTTGAGTGTGACTCCAAATCCAGACCTCCATGGGTTGATAAATTTGATTTCCATTGATCATTTTTGTGTGATTTTGTTGTCAGCGCATTCAACTATGTAAAGAAAAAAGTATTTAATAAGAATATTTCATTCATTCAGATCTAGGATGTGTTATTTTATTGTTCCCTTTATTTTTTTGAGCAGTGTATTTATTTATATATATACACTGCTCAAAAAAATAAAGGGAACACTTAAACAGCACAATGTAACTCCAAGTCAATCACACTTCTGTGAAATCAAACTGTCCACTTAGGAAGCAACACTGATTGACAATAAATGTCACATGCTGTTGTGCAAATGGAATAGACAAAAGGTGGAAATTATAGGCAATTAGCAAGACACCCCCCAAAACAGGAGTGATTCTGCAGGTGGGGACCACAGACCACTTCTCAGTTCCTATGCTTCCTGGCTGATGTTTTGGTCACTTTTGAATGCTGGCGGTGCTCTCACTCTAGTGGTAGCATGAGACGGAGTCTACAACCCACACAAGTGGCTCAGGTAGTGCAGCTCATCCAGAATGGCACATCAATGCGAACTGTGGCAAAAAGGTTTGCTGTGTCTGTCAGCGTAGTGTCCAGAGCATGCAGGCGCTACCAGGAGACAGTTCAGTACATCAGGAGACGTGGAGGAGGCCGTAGGAGGGCAACAACCCAGCAGCAGGACCGCTACCTCCGCCTTAGTGCAAGGAGGTGCACTGCCAGAGCCCTGCAAAATGACCTCCAGCAGGCCACAAATGTGCATGTGTCAGCATATGGTCTCACAAGGGGTCTGAGGATCTCATCTCGGTAGCTAATGGCAGTCAGGCTACCTCTGGCGAGCACATGGAGGGCTGTGCGGCCCCACAAAGAAATGCCACCCCACACCATGACTGACCCATCGCCAAACCGGTCATGCTGGAGGATGTTGCAGGCAGCAGAACGTTCTCCACGGCGTCTCCAGACTCTGTCACGTCTGTCACATGTGCTCATGTGCTCAGTGTTAACCTGCTTTCATCTGTGAAGAGCACAGGGCGCCAGTGGCGAATTTGCCAATCTTGGTGTTCTCTGGCAAATGCCAAACGTCCTGCACGGTGTTGGGCTGTAAGCACAACCCCCACCTGTGGACGTCGGGCCCTCATACCACCCTCATGGAGTCTGTTTCTGACCGTTTGAGCAGACACATGCACATTTGTGGCTTGCTGGAGGTTATTTTGCAGGGCTCTGGCAGTGCACCTCCTTGCACAACGGCGGAGGTAGCGGTCCTGCTGCTGGGTTGTTGCCCTCCTACGGCCTCCTCCACGTCTCCTGATGTACTGGCCTGTCTCCTGGTAGCGCCTG
The DNA here is from genome assembly GCF_029448725.1 of Salvelinus fontinalis. Lineage (NCBI taxonomy): Eukaryota > Metazoa > Chordata > Actinopteri > Salmoniformes > Salmonidae > Salvelinus > Salvelinus fontinalis. The sequence goes on from NC_074704.1 coordinate 2,788,351, forward strand.
CATGCTCTGGACACTACGCTGACAGACACAGCAAACCTTTTTGCCACAGTTCGCATTGATGTGCCATCCTGGATGAACTGCACTACCTGAGCCACTTGTGTGGGTTGTAGACTCCGTCTCATGCTACCACTAGAGTGAGAACACCGCCAGCATTCAAAAGTGACCAAAACATCAGCCAGGAAGCATAGGAACTGAGAAGTGGTCTGTGGTCCCCACCTGCAGAATCACTCCTGTTTTGGGGGGTGTCTTGCTAATTGCCTATAATTTCCACCTTTTGTCTATTCCATTTGCACAACAGCATGTGAAATTTATTGTCAATCAGTGTTGCTTCCTAAGTGGACAGTTTGATTTCACAGAAGTGTGATTGACTTGGAGTTACATTGTGTTGTTTAAGTGTTCCCTTTATTTTTTTGAGCAGTGTATTTATTTATATATTTCTCTATATATTTTTAGATGAGTTGGAAGGGGCTGTGTGCGGACCACTCCAGTCTGAAGCTAGTCTATATATTCTGATATATGTACCCATTTATATTCTGATATATTTATTTATATATTTCTCTCTATATTTCTAGATGAGTTGGAAGGTGCTGTGCGCGGACCACCCCAGTCTGAAGCCGGTTCAGCTGCATGGCCTGTTGACTCAGTACCAGTTGACAGCTGAGATGGGGCCTGTTCCTATCTGGCAGCCCAGCAGTGAGGATGAGGCATACATATACAGGACAGGTACCTGTTGGGGGGGGGGGGGGGGGTCTGTGTGGATTCTAACCCCTGGTCTGCTGTGTCTATGTGGATTCTAACCCCTGGTCTGTGTGGGTTCTAACCCCTGGTCTGCTGTGTCTATGTTGATTCTAACCCCTGGTCTGTGTGGATTCTAACACCTGGTCTGCTGTGTCTGTGTGGATTCTAACCCCTGGTCTGTGTGTCTATGTTGATTCTAACCCCTGGTCTGCTGTGTCTGTGTGGATTCTAACCCCTGGTCTGCTGTGTCTGTGTGGATTCTAACCCCTGGTCTGTGTGGATTCTAACCCCTGGTCTGCTGTGTCTGTGTGGATTCTAACCCCTCGTCTGCTGTGTCTGTGTGGATTCTAACCCCCTGGTCTGCTGTGTCTGTGTGGATTCTAACCCCTGGTCTGCTGTGTCTGTGTGGATTCTAACCCCTGGTCTGCTGTGTCTGTGTGGATTCTAACCCCAGGTCTGTGTGGATTCTAACCCCTGGTCTGCTGTGTCTGTGTGGATTCTAACCCCTGGTCTGCTGTGTCTGTGTGGATTCTAACCCCTGGTCTGCTGTGTCTGTGTGGATTCTAACCCCTGGTCTATTTGGATTCTAACCCCTGGTCTGTGTGGATTCTAACCCCTGGTCTGCTGTGTCTGTGTGGATTCTAACCCCTGGTCTATGTGGATTCTAACCCCTGGTCTGTGTGGATTCTAACCCCTGGTCTGTGTGGATTCTAACCCCTGGTCTGTGTGGATTCTAACCCCTGGTCTGCTGTGTCTGTGTGGATTCTAACCCCTGGTCTATGTGGATTCTAACCCCTGGTCTGCTGTGTCTGTGTGGATTCTAACCCCTGGTCAGTGTGGATTCTAACCCCTGGTCTGTGTGGATTCTAACCCCTGGTCTATGTGGATTCTAACCCCTGGTCTGTGTGGATTCTAACCCCTGGTCTGCTGTGTCTGTGTGGATTCTAACCCCTGGTCTATGTGGATTCTAACCCCTGGTCTGTGTGGATTCTAACCCCTGGTCTGCTGTGTCTATGTGGATTCTAACCCCTGGTCTGCTGTGTCTGTGTGGATTCTAACCCCTGGTCTGCTGTGTCTGTGTGGATTCTAACCCCTGGTCTGCTGTGTCTATGTGGATTCTAACCCCTGGTCTGGTGTGTCTATGTGGATTCTAACCCCTGGTCTGTGTGGATTCTAACCCCTGGTCTGTGTGGATTCTAACCCCTGGTCTGCTGTGTCTATGTGGATTCTAACCCCTGGTCTGCTGTGTCTATGTGGATTCTAACCCCTGGTCTGTAGTGTCTGTGTGGATTCTAACCCATGGTCTGCTGTGTCTGTGTGGATTCTAACCCCTGGTCTGCTGTGTCTGTGTGGATTCTAACCCCTGGTCTGCTGTGTCTGTGTGGATTCTAACCCCCGGTCTGCTGTGTCTATGTGGATTCTAATCCCTGGTCTGCTGTGTCTGTGTGGATTCTAACCCCTGGTCTGCTGTGGATTCTAACCCCTGGTCTGTGTGGATTCTAACCCCTGGTCTATGTGGATTCTAACCCCTGGTCTGTTGTGTCTGTGTGGATTCTAACCCCTGGTCTGCTGTGTCTGTGTGGATTCTAACCCCTGGTCTGCTGTGTCTGTGTGGATTCTAACCCCTGGTCTGCTGTGTCTGTGTGGATTCTAACCCCTGGTCTGCTGTGTCTGTGTGGATTCTAACCCCTGGTCTGTGTGGATTCTAACCCCTGGTCTGTGTGGATTCTAACCCCTGGTCTATGTGGATTCTAACCCCTGGTCTGTGTGGATTCTAACCCCTGGTCTGCTGTGTCTGTGTGGATTCTAACCCCTGGTCTATGTGGATTCTAACCCCTGGTCTGTGTGGATTCTAACCCCTGGTCTGCTGTGTCTATGTGGATTCTAACCCCTGGTCTGCTGTGTCTGTGTGGATTCTAACCCCTGGTCTGCTGTGTCTGTGTGGATTCTAACCCCTGGTCTGCTGTGTCTATGTGGATTCTAACCCCTGGTCTGGTGTGTCTATGTGGATTCTAACCCCTGGTCTGTGTGGATTCTAACCCCTGGTCTGTGTGGATTCTAACCCCTGGTCTGCTGTGTCTATGTGGATTCTAACCCCTGGTCTGCTGTGTCTATGTGGATTCTAACCCCTGGTCTGTAGTGTCTGTGTGGATTCTAACCCATGGTCTGCTGTGTCTGTGTGGATTCTAACCCCTGGTCTGCTGTGTCTGTGTGGATTCTAACCCCTGGTCTGCTGTGTCTGTGTGGATTCTAACCCCCGGTCTGCTGTGTCTATGTGGATTCTAATCCCTGGTCTGCTGTGTCTGTGTGGATTCTAACCCCTGGTCTGCTGTGGATTCTAACCCCTGGTCTGTGTGGATTCTAACCCCTGGTCTATGTGGATTCTAACCCCTGGTCTGTTGTGTCTGTGTGGATTCTAACCCCTGGTCTGCTGTGTCTGTGTGGATTCTAACCCCTGGTCTGCTGTGTCTGTGTGGATTCTAACCCCTGGTCTGCTGTGTCTGTGTGGATTCTAAACCCTGGTCTGTTGTGTCTGTGTGGATTCTAACCCCTGGTCTGTGTGGATTCTAACCCCTGGTCTGTGTGGATTCTAACCCCTGGTCTGTGTGGATTCTAACCCCTGGTCTATGTGGATTCTAACCCCTGGTCTGTGTGGATTCTAACCCCTGGTCTGCTGTGTCTGTGTGGATTCTAACCCTTGGTCTGTGTGAGTTCTAACCCCTGGTCTGTGTGGATTCTAACCCCTGGTCTGCTGTGTCTGTGTGGATTGTAACCCCTGGTCTGCTGTGTCTGTGTGGATTCTAACCCCTGGTCTGTGTGGATTCTAACCCCTGGTCTGCTGTGTCTATGTGGATTCTAACCCCTGGTCTGCTGTGTCTGTGTGGATTCTAACCCCTGGTCTGTGTGGGTTCTAACACCTGGTCTGTGTGGATTCTAACCCCTGGTCTGTGTGGACTCTAACCCCTGGTCTGTGTGGATTCTAACCCCTGGTCTGTGTGGATTCTAACCCCTGGTCTGCTGTGTCTGTGTGGATTCTAACCCCTGGTCTGCTGTGGATTCTAACCCCTGGTCTGTGTGGATTCTAACCCCCGGTCTGCTGTGTCTGTGTGGATTCTAACCCCTGGTCTGTGTGGATTCTAACCCCTGGTCTGCTGTGTCTGTGTGGATTCTAACCCCTGGTCTGTGTGGATTCTAACCCCTGGTCTGTGTGGATTCTAACCCCTGGTCTGCTGTGTCTGTGTGGATTCTAACCCCTGGTCTGTGTGGATTCTAACCCCTGGTCTGTGTGGATTCTAACCCCTGGTCTGCTGTGGATTCTAACCCCTGGTCTATTTGGATTCTAACCCCTGGTCTGCTGTGGATTCTAACCCCTGGTCTGTGTAGATTCTAACCCCTGGTCTGTGTGGATTCTAACCCCTGGTCTGTGTGGATTCTAACCCCTGGTCTGTGTGGATTCTAACCCCTGGTCTGCTGTGTCTATGTGGATTCTAACCCCTGGTCTGCTGTGTCTGTGTGGATTCTAACCCCTGGTCTGCTGTGTCTGTGTGGATTCTAACCCCTGGTCTGCTGTGTCTGTGTGGATTCTAACCCCTGGTCTGTGTGGATTCTAACCCCTGGTCTGCTGTGGATTCTAATCCCTGGTCTGCTGTGTCTGTGTGGATTCTAACCCCTGGTCTGTGTGGATTCTAACACCTGGTCTGCTGTGGATTCTAACCCCTGGTCTGCTGTGGATTCTAACCCCTGGTCTGCTGTGTCTGTGTGGATTCTAACCCCTGGTCTGCTGTGTCTGTGTGGATTCTAACCCCTGGTCTGCTGTGTCTGTGTGGATTCTAACCCCTGGTCTGCTGTGTCTGTGTGGATTCTAACCCCTGGTCTGCTGTGTCTGTGTGGATTCTAACCCCTGGTCTGTGTTGATTCTAACCCCTGGTCTGCTGTGTCTGTGTGGATTCTAACCCCTGGTCTGCTGTGTCTGTGTGGATTCTAACCCCTGGTCTGTGTGGATTCTAACCCCTGGTCTGCTGTGTCTGTGTGGATTCTAACCCCTGGTCTATGTGGATTCTAATCCCTGGTCTGTGTGGATTCTAACCCCTGGTCTGCTGTGTCTGTGTGGATTCTAACCCCTGTTCTGTGTGGATTCTAACCCCTGGTCTGTGTGGATTCTAATCCCTGGTCTGTGTGGATTCTAACCCCTGGTCTGCTGTGTCTATGTGGATTCTAACCCCTGGTCTGCTGTGTCTGTGTGGATTCTAACCCCTGGTCTGCTGTGTCTGTGTGGATTCTAACCCCTGGTCTGCTGTGTCTGTGTGGATTCTAACCCCTGGTCTGTGTGGATTCTAACCCCTGGTCTGTAGTGTCTGTGTGGATTCTAACCCCTGGTCTGTAGTGTCTGTGTGGATACTAACCCCTGGTCTGTGTGGATTCTAACCCCTGGTCTGTAGTGTCTGTGTGGATTCTAACCCCTGGTCTGTGTGGATTCTAACCCCTGGTCTGTGTGGATTCTAACCCCTGGTCTATGTGGATTCTAACCCCTGGTCTGTGTGGATTCTAACCCCTGGTCTGCTGTGTCTGTGTGGATTCTAACCCCTGGTCTATGTGGATTCTAACCCCTGGTCTGTGTGGATTCTAACCCCTGGTCTGCTGTGTCTATGTGGATTCTAACCCCTGGTCTGCTGTGTCTGTGTGGATTCTAACCCCTGGTCTGCTGTGTCTGTGTGGATTCTAACCCCTGGTCTGCTGTGTCTGTGTGGATTCTAACCCCTGGTCTGCTGTGTCTGTGTGGATTCTAACCCCTGGTCTGGTGTGTCTATGTGGATTCTAACCCCTGGTCTGTGTGGATTCTAACCCCTGGTCTGTGTGGATTCTAACCCCTGGTCTGCTGTGTCTATGTGGATTCTAACCCCTGGTCTGCTGTGTCTATGTGGATTCTAACCCCTGGTCTGTAGTGTCTGTGTGGATTCTAACCCATGGTCTGCTGTGTCTGTGTGGATTCTAACCCCTGGTCTGCTGTGTCTGTGTGGATTCTAACCCCTGGTCTGCTGTGTCTGTGTGGATTCTAACCCCCGGTCTGCTGTGTCTATGTGGATTCTAATCCCTGGTCTGCTGTGTCTGTGTGGATTCTAACCCCTGGTCTGCTGTGGATTCTAACCCCTGGTCTGTGTGGATTCTAACCCCTGGTCTATGTGGATTCTAACCCCTGGTCTGTTGTGTCTGTGTGGATTCTAACCCCTGGTCTGCTGTGTCTGTGTGGATTCTAACCCCTGGTCTGCTGTGTCTGTGTGGATTCTAACCCCTGGTCTGCTGTGTCTGTGTGGATTCTAAACCCTGGTCTGTTGTGTCTGTGTGGATTCTAACCCCTGGTCTGTGTGGATTCTAACCCCTGGTCTGTGTGGATTCTAACCCCTGGTCTGTGTGGATTCTAACCCCTGGTCTATGTGGATTCTAACCCCTGGTCTGTGTGGATTCTAACCCCTGGTCTGCTGTGTCTGTGTGGATTCTAACCCTTGGTCTGTGTGAGTTCTAACCCCTGGTCTGTGTGGATTCTAACCCCTGGTCTGCTGTGTCTGTGTGGATTGTAACCCCTGGTCTGCTGTGTCTGTGTGGATTCTAACCCCTGGTCTGTGTGGATTCTAACCCCTGGTCTGCTGTGTCTATGTGGATTCTAACCCCTGGTCTGCTGTGTCTGTGTGGATTCTAACCCCTGGTCTGTGTGGGTTCTAACCCCTGGTCTGTGTGGATTCTAACCCCTGGTCTGTGTGGACTCTAACCCCTGGTCTGTGTGGATTCTAACCCCTGGTCTGTGTGGATTCTAACCCCTGGTCTGCTGTGTCTGTGTGGATTCTAACCCCTGGTCTGCTGTGGATTCTAACCCCTGGTCTGTGTGGATTCTAACCCCCGGTCTGCTGTGTCTGTGTGGATTCTAACCCCTGGTCTGTGTGGATTCTAACCCCTGGTCTGCTGTGTCTGTGTGGATTCTAACCCCTGGTCTGTGTGGATTCTAACCCCTGGTCTGTGTGGATTCTAACCCCTGGTCTGCTGTGTCTGTGTGGATTCTAACCCCTGGTCTGTGTGGATTCTAACCCCTGGTCTGTGTGGATTCTAACCCCTGGTCTGCTGTGGATTCTAACCCCTGGTCTATTTGGATTCTAACCCCTGGTCTGCTGTGGATTCTAACCCCTGGTCTGTGTAGATTCTAACCCCTGGTCTGTGTGGATTCTAACCCCTGGTCTGTGTGGATTCTAACCCCTGGTCTGTGTGGATTCTAACCCCTGGTCTGCTGTGTCTATGTGGATTCTAACCCCTGGTCTGCTGTGTCTGTGTGGATTCTAACCCCTGGTCTGCTGTGTCTGTGTGGATTCTAACCCCTGGTCTGCTGTGTCTGTGTGGATTCTAACCCCTGGTCTGTGTGGATTCTAACCCCTGGTCTGCTGTGGATTCTAATCCCTGGTCTGCTGTGTCTGTGTGGATTCTAACCCCTGGTCTGTGTGGATTCTAACACCTGGTCTGCTGTGGATTCTAACCCCTGGTCTGCTGTGGATTCTAACCCCTGGTCTGCTGTGTCTGTGTGGATTCTAACCCCTGGTCTGCTGTGTCTGTGTGGATTCTAACCCCTGGTCTGCTGTGTCTGTGTGGATTCTAACCCCTGGTCTGTGTTGATTCTAACCCCTGGTCTGCTGTGTCTGTGTGGATTCTAACCCCTGGTCTGCTGTGTCTGTGTGGATTCTAACCCCTGGTCTGTGTGGATTCTAACCCCTGGTCTGCTGTGTCTGTGTGGATTCTAACCCCTGGTCTATGTGGATTCTAATCCCTGGTCTGTGTGGATTCTAACCCCTGGTCTGCTGTGTCTGTGTGGATTCTA